>NW_025778362.1:0-122533 GCF_021130785.1 Homalodisca vitripennis | reverse complement strand
TCTCTATAAAGTGGTTTCCCACAGCAAATTGTATTTTAAACGAATGCGATCCGAACCGTATGTTCCTCTCGAACAGCTTGTGCGTGCGCAACCGACATATTTTACAATACTGTCACTCTACCGTTATACTGTAATCGTCATTCTGTAGGTCTCTATAAAGTGGTCTCCACAGCATAATTGTAATTTTAACGATGCGATCCGAACCGTATGTTCCTCTCGAACAGTTGTGCGTGGTAACCGACATATTTACAACTGTACTCTACTGTTATACTGTAATCTCATTCTGTAGGTCTCTATAAAGTGGTTTCCACAGCAAATTGTATTTTAACGATGCGATCCGAACCGTATGTTCCTCTCAAACAGTTGTGCGTGGCAACCGACATATTTACCACTATACTCTGCCGTTATACTCTAACGTCATACTGTAGGTCTCTATAAAGTGGTTTCCACAGCAAATTGTATTTTAACGATGCGATCCGAACCGTATGTTCCTCTCGAACAGTTGTGCGTGGTAACCGACATATTTACAACTGTACTCTGCAGTTATACTGTAACGTCATACTGTAGGTCTCTATAAAGTGGTTTCTACAGCAAATTGTATTTTTAACGATGCGAATCCGAACAGTATGTTCCTCTCGAACAGTTGTGCGTGCAAACCGACATATTTTACAACTGTAAACTCTACTGTTATACTGTAATCTCATACTGTAGGTCTCTATAAAGTGGTTTCCACAGCAAATTGTATTTTAACGATGCGATCCGAACCGTATGTTCCTCTCAAACAGTTGTGCGTGGCGAGGTGTAACCGACGACATAATTTACCACTTGTATACTGCCGTTATACTGTAACGTCATTCTGTAGGTCTCTATAAAGTGGTTTCCACAGCAAAATGTATTTTAAACGATGCGATCCGAACCGTATGTTCCTCTCGAACAGTTGTGCTTGGTAACCGACATATTTACAACTATACTCTACTGTTATACTGTAATCTCATTCTGTAGGTCTCTTTAAAAGTGGTTTCCACAGCAAATTGTGTTTTTTAACGATGCGATCCGAACCGTAAGTTCCTGTCAAACATTTTACGTGGCAACTGAAATATTTACAACTATACTCTGCCGTTATACTGTAATCTCATTCTGTAGGTCTCTATAAATTGGTTTTCCACAGCAAATTGTATTTTAACGATGCGATCCGAACCGTATGTTCCTCTCAAACAGTTGTGCGTGGTAACCGACATATTTACAACTGTACTCTAATGTTATACTGTAATCCATTCTGTAGGTCTCTATAAAGTGGTTTCCACAGCAAATTGTATTTTAACGATGCGATCCGAACCGTATGTTCCTCTCAAACAGTTTGTGCGTGGCAACCGACATATTTACCACTATACTCTGCCGTTATACTGTAACGTCCATACTGTAGGTCTCTATAAAGTGGTTTACAACAGCAAATTGTATTTTAACGATGCGATCCGAACCGTATGTTCCTCTCGAACAGTTGTGCGTGGTAACCGACATATTTACAACTGTACTCTGCCGTTATACTGTAAACGTCATACTGTAGGTCTCTATAAAGTGGTTTCCACAGCAAATTGTATTTTAACGATGCGATCCGAACCGTATGTTCCTCTCGAACAGTTGTGCGTTGGTAACCGACATATTTACAACTATACTCTGCCGTTATACTGTAACGTCATACTGTAGGTCTCTATAAAGTGGTTTCCACAGCAAATTGTATTTTAACGATGCGATCCGAAACCGTATGTTCCTCTCAAACAGTTGTGCGTGGCAACCGACATATTTTACCACTATACTCTGCCGTTATACTGTAACGTCATACTGTAGGTCTCTATAAAGTGGTTTCCACAGCAAATTGTATTTTAACGATGCGATCCGAACCGTATGTTCCTCTCGAACAGTTGTGCGTGGCAACCGACATATTTACAACTGTACTCTACTGTTATACTGTAATCTCATTCTGTAGGTCTCTATAAAGTGGTTTCCACAGCAAATTGTATTTTAACGATGCGATTTGAACCGTATGTTCCTCTCAAACAGTTGTGCGTGGCAACCGACATATTTACCACTATACTCTGCCGTTATACTGTAACGTCATACTGTAGGTCTCTATAAAGTGGTTTTCCACAGCAAATTGGTATTTTAACGATGCGATCCGAACCGTATGTTCCTCTCAAACAGTTGTGCTTGGTAACCGACATATTTACAACTATACTCTGCCGTTATACTGTAACGTCATTCTGTAGGTCTCTATAAAGTGGTTTCTACAGCAAATTGTGTTTTATTGGTGCGATCCAAGCCGTTTGTCCCTCTCAAACAGATGGTTGTGTCAACTGAAATATTTACAACTACACTATTGTTTTATGTTCGTAATCTCATTGTAGATGTCTCTGTGAAAAGGCTTCCATTGGCAATCGTGTTTTAAAGCTCAATCTTGTCACGTTACTGTAGTTGCATTCTGCAAAATATCATAAAATAAACTTTACAGGTCTGACAATTTAAATACGTATTTTAAGTATAAACAATATTCTATTCGTTTTTAGCATATTTTCCAAAAAATGTATTAATTTTAATTTATTTTAAGTGTCATAAGATAATTAATTAATATGTTAATTAATGTCCAAAAGTATTTAAATGCTAAGTATATGTCGAAATGAGTACTCCAATGGAGTGCATACACTCTTAAATCCTTATTTTATATGTATATGTATATATATATATATATATATATATATGGTATCCGGGGGACCTATGTACCCCAGACTGTAACATAAACATTTTAGAACTTATAAACGATTCTCTCCAGGTCACCACCACTCATAGCATCTGCAACTGTAGATACTATCCCTGACACTGCGAGGAAATCGCTACTGATAGTTCCGATTTTGGACAGCATCTCTAGTCTGCACGTCCATTTACACCTGAAACTGTAGATACTATCCCTGACACTGCGAGGAAACCGCTTCTGATAGTTCAGATTTGGACAGCATCTAGTCTGCACGTCCATTTACACCTGAAACTGTAGATACTATCCCTGGACACTGCGAGGAAACCGCTTCTGATAGTTCCGATTTGGACAGCATCTAGTCTGCACGTCCCCATTTACACCTGAAACTGTAGATACTATCCCTGGACACTGCGAGGAAACCGCTACTGATAGTTCCGATTAGACAGCATCTAGTCTGCACGTCCATTTACACCTGAAACTGTAGATACTATCCCTGACACTGCGAGGAAATCGCTACTGATAGTTCCGATTTGGACAGCATCTAGTCTGCACGTCCATTTACACACCTGAAACTGTAGATACTATCCCTGACACTGCGAGGAAACCGCTTCTGATAGTTCCGATTTGGACAGCATACTAGTCTGCACGTCCCATTTACACCTGAAACTGTAGATACTATCCCTGACACTGCGAGGAAACCGTTTCTGATAGTTCCGATTTGGACAGCATGTAGTCTGGCACGTCCATTATACACCTGAAACTGTAGATACTATCCCCTGATACTGCGAGGAAAACCGCTTCTGATAGTTCCGATTTGGACAGCATCTAGTCTGCACGTCCATTTACACCTGAAATTGTAGATACTAATCCCTGACACTGCGAGGAAACCGCTACTGATAGTTCCGATTTGGACAGCATCTAGTCTGCACGTCCATTTATTTACCAACCTTAAAACTGTAGATACTATCCCTGACACTGCGAGGAAACCGCTTCTGATAGTTCCGATTTGGACAGCATCTAGTCTGCACGTCCATTATTTACACCTGAAATGTAGATACTATCCCTGACATGCGAGGAAAACCGCTTCTGATAGTTCCGATTTGGACAGCATCATCTAGTCTGCACGTCCATTTACACCTGAAACTGTAGATACTATCCCTGACACTGCGAGGAAACCGCTTCTGATAGTTCCGATTTGGACAGCCATCTAGTCTGCACGTCCATTTACACCTGAAACTGTAGATACTATCCCTGACACTGCGAGGAAACCGCTTCTGATAGTTCCGATTTGGACAGCATCTAGTCTGCACGTCCATTTACACCTGAAACTGTAGATACTATCCCTGACACTGCGAGGAAACCGCTACTAGATAGTTCCGATTTGGACAGCATCTCTAGTCTGCACGTCCATTTACACCTGAAACTGTAGATACTATCCCTGACACTGCGAGGAAACCGCTACTGATAGTTCCGAATTTGGACAGCATCTAGTCTGCACGTCCATTTACACCTGAAACTGTAGATACTATCCCTGACACTGCGAGGAAACCGCTTCTGATAGTTCCGATTTGGACAGCATCTAGTCTGCACGTCCATTTACACCTGAAACTGTAGATACTATCCCTGACACTGCGAGGAAACCGCTTCTGATAGTTCCGATTTGGACAGCATCTAGTCTGCACGTCCATTTACACCTGAAACTGTAGATACTATCCCTGAACACTGCGAGGAAATCGCTACTGATAGTTCCGATTTGGACAGCATTCTCTAGTCTGCACGTCCATTTACACCTGAAACTGTAGATACTATCCCTGACACTGCGAGGAAACCGCTTCTGATAGTTCCGATTTGGACAGCATCTAGTCTGCACGTCCATTTACACCTGAAACTGTAGATACTATCCCTGACAACTGCGAGGAAACCGCTTCTGATAGTTCCGATTTGGACAGCATCTAGTCCTGCACGTCCATTTACACCTGAAACTGTAGATCTATCCCTGACACTTGCGAGGAAACCGCTACTGATAGTTCCGATTTAGACAGCAATCTAGTCTGCACGTCCATTTACACCTGAAACTGTAGATACTATCCCTGACACTGCGAGGAAATCGCTACTGATAGTTCCAATTTGGACAGCATCTAGTCTGCACGTCCATTTACACTGAAACTGTAGATTACTATCCCTGACACTGCGAGGAAACCGCTTCTGATAGTTCCGATTTGGACAGCATCTAGTCTGCACGTCCATTTACACCTGAAACTGTAGATACTATCCCTGACACTGCGAGGAAACCGCTTCTGATAGTTCCGATTTGGACAGGCATCTAGTCTGCACGTCCATTTTACACCTGAAACTGTAGATACTATCCCTGACACTGCGAGGAAAATCGCTACTGATAGTTCCGATTTGGACAGCATCTCTAGTCCTGCACGTCCATTTACACCTGAAAACTGTAGATAACTATCCCTGACACTGCGAGGAAATCGCTACTGATAGTTCCGATTTGGACAGCATCTAGTCTGCACGTCCATTTACACCTGAAACTGTAGATACTATCCCTGACACTGCGAGGAAAACCGTTTCTGATAGTTCCGATTTGGACAGCATCTAGTCTGGCACGTCCATTTACACCTGAAACTGTAGATACTATCCCTGACACTGCGAGGAAACCGCTTCTGATAGTTTTCCGATTTGGACAGCATCTAGTCTGCACGTCCATTTACACCTGAAACCTGTAGATACTATCCCTGACACTGCGAGGAAATCGCTACTGATAGTTTCCGATTTGGACAGCATCTCTAGTCTGCACGTCCATTTACACCTGAAAACTGTAGATACTATCCCTGACACTGCGAGGGAAACCGCTTCTGATAGTTCAGATTTGGACAGCATCTAGTCTGCACGTCCATTTTACACCTGAAACTGTAGATACTATCCCTGACACTGCGAGGAAACCGCTTCTGATAGTTCCGATTTGGACAGCATCTAGTCTGCACGTCCATTTACACCTGAAAACTGTAGATACTATCCCCTGACACTGCGAGGAAACCGCTACTGATAGTTCCGATTTAGACAGCATCTAGTCTGCACGTCCATTTACACCTGAAACTGTAGATACTATCCCTGACACTGCGAGGAAATCGCTACTGATAGTTCCGATTTGGACAGCATCTAGTCTGCACGTCCATTTACACCTGAAACTGTAGATACTATCCCCTGACACTGCGAGGAAACCGCTTCTGATAGTTCCGATTTGGACAGCATCTAGTCTGCACGTCCATTTACACCTGAAAACTGTAGATACTATCCCTGACACTGCGAGGAAACCGTTTCTGATAGTTCCGATTTGGACAGCATGTAGTCTGCACGTCCATTTACACCTGAAACTGTAGATACTATCCCTGACACTGCGAGGAAACCGCTTCTGATAGTTCCGATTTGGACAGCATCTAGTCTGCACGTCCATTTACACCTGAAATTGTAGATACTATCCCTGACACTGCGAGGAAACCGCTACTGATAGTTCCGATTTGGGACAGCATCTAGTCTGCACGTCCATTTACACCTGAAACTGTAGATACTATCCCTGACACTGCGAGGAAACAGCTTCTGATAGTTCCGATTTGGACAGCATCTAGTTCATGCACGTCCATTTACACCTGAAACTGTAGATACTATCCCTGACACTGCGAGGAAACCGCTTCTGATAGTTCCGATTTGGACAGCATCTAGTCTGCAGCGTCCATTTACACCTGAAACTGTAGATACTATCCCTGACAACTGCGAGGAAACCGCTTTTTGATAGTTCCGATTTGGACAGCATCTAGTCTGCACGTCCATTTACACCTGAAACTGTAGATACTATCCCTGACACTGCGAGGAAACCGCTTCTGATAGTTCCGATTTGGACAGCATCTAGTCTGCACGTCCATTTACACCTGAAACTGTAGATACTATCCCTGACACTGCGAGGAAACCGCTACTATGATAGTTCCGATTTGGACAGCATCTAGTCTGCACGTCCATTTACACCTGAAAATGCATTCAATTCCTTCCTGGGCCACTATAGGTATTAAATGCAAGTGTGTTAATAAAAAACAAAATCACGTTTAGATCTTGATGATTTTTTGTTAGCCAATGTTCAAAGTTTACACCATTTCTCAATAATTCCTGACACCACAGATGCTTTACAATACTCAAATCGTCAAGGAACAGATGTGCGTCAGGGTATTTAAAGGCTGGGACCTCTCGTATATTCCTGTTATACATGAATGGTCCTTTCTGGTTTCCACAGGAGACGACAACATCCAGTAGTTCATGTATTGTTTATTGTTTTGCAACACGATGTTATACTGCTTGGTTTCTCAATCACAACAATCGTTACTTTAGACACTTTCTCCTACAACTTTTCACACAAATTCCTAACATGGTTTAGCACAGGGGAGCGAAACGAGGGGAGGAGGGAGATGGAGTTGAGGGTGCAGTGAGGGGGAGGGGAATTGAAAAAGGGGGAGAGAATAGGGTGAAGGTGAGAAGGGGGAGAAGGAGATTTTCAAAATCGATGGTTACCAAAAAATTGTGTTTTAATGAAAAAATGAAAACAAAATTAACAGCATTTACACTTTCCAAATGGTTTATTAACTTACAAATAACTTCAGATCGCGTAGTAAATTAAAAATGACAAGGGTTTAAAGTAATGTGTATACATGAGGAATTGTAAAATTATCCTACAGTCAAAAGGAAAGTTGGCTTATAGATTTAAAAAACAAATAGTGTTTATATAATTCCTGCTTGGTAGATCGGTTTTGGAAACCTATTTAAATATGCATATACTCATAACAGCCTTAAAGTTTGTAGTTTTGGTGGTTAGAAATATTTCCTTAAGGATATACATTGTTCCACGAGCGTGAGTCTAAATACTTATACAGCCGCATGTGTTAACTCACTCACTGACTGATGGATAGATTACAAAATTCTAACATAGTTCTAGAAGTGCTGGAAACTAGAAATTTGGCACGCAGGTACCTTTCACAATATGACCCGGAGGGAAAAGTCTGAAAACCGGACTTTTTTACTTTTAAACCCCTCAAAAAAAATTCGAGAAAATTCATGCATTTTTCACCCTTGCAGGCCTTTTTTGTAAGCCCGATAGCGGGCGAACCGTTGGAGCTAGCTCGGATCTGACGAAAAATTCATAATCAGGAATGAGGTGAACTACAAAAAAAGGTCCAGTGACTTTTTTGCTCTATCTTCCATGGTTAAGCGACAAAAACGCTCGAACATTTGGAAATTCCAGAGATTTTTTCGATAAAAATAATATTTAGAGGCCCGATAGCGGCCGAACCGTTGGTCGTAGCTCAAATCTGTTTGAACCATCAAATTAGCAAATTGCGCGATCTACAGAAAAGGTTTAGTGACTTTTTGCTTTATCTCTATTGGTTTGGCCGAAAAAAACGTGATTATGTGCAATTTCTTTTGTAATATTTACGTGAAAAGTTTGTTTTTGAGGTCGATAGGCGGCGAAACTGTTGGTCGGAGGGCAAAATAAAAACAAAGGTTAGATATAGGAAATGAAGTGATCTACATAAAAGTTCTAGTGACTTTTTACTCTATCTCCATTAGTTTGGCCGCAAAATGCGATTAAATGAAACGATTTGGAAATTTTCGCCTACAAATTTACATTCCGGGCTTGATAGCGGCTATAAACGGTTGGTCGTAGCTCAAAACAAATTTTCACCAGGATTTAGCAAATAATGTGATCTACAAAAAAGGCCCAGTAACATTTTGCCTCTATCCTCAACGGTTTGGCCGCATAACGCGTTTTAAAGTATTGATTTTTATGTTTTACGTGATATTTTTAAACTGCCCAGTGCAGTCTTTTGTCCTAAGCTCTGTACTGCCTAAATTTTATAGGTTCGTAGCTTAAATCTGATGGCATAATCGAAATACAAAATCAAATTTTCGACAAGAAAGGTCCAGTCACTTTTTCTCGTATCTCTAACGGTTTATCTAAATACTTATACAGCCGCATGTGTAACTCACTCACTGACTGATGGATAGATACAAATTCTAACATAGTTCTAGAAGTGCTGGAAAACTAGAAATTTGGCACGCAGGTACCTTTCACAATATGACCCGGAGGAAAAGTCTGAAAACCGGACTTTTTTACTTTTAAACCCCTCAAAAAAATTCGAGAAAATTCATTGCATTTTTCACCCTTGCAGGCCTTTTTTGTAAGCCCGATAGCGGGCGAACCGTTGGAGCTAGCTCGGATCTGACGAAAAATTCATAATCAGGAATGAGGTGAACTACAAAAAAGGTCCAGTGACTTTTTGCTCTATCTTCCATGGTTAAGCGACAAAACGCTCGAACATTTGAAATTCCAGAGATTTTTTTCGATAAAAATAATATTTAGAGCCCGATAGCGGCCGAAACCGTTGGTCGTAGCTCAAATCTGTTTGAAACCATCAAATTAGCAAATTGCGCGATCTACAGAAAAGGTTTAGTGACTTTTTGCTTTATCTCTATTGGTTTGGCCCGAAAAAAACGTGATTATGTGCAATTTCTTTTGTAATATTTACGTGAAAAGTTTGTTTTTGAGGTCGATAGCGGCGAAACTGTTGGTCGGAGGGCAAAATAAAACAAAGGTTAGATATAGGAAATGAAGTGATCTACATAAAAGTTCTAGTGACTTTTTACTCTATCTCCATTAGTTTGGCCGCAAAATGCGATTAAATGAAACGATTTGGAAATTTTCGCCTACAAATTTACATTCCGGGCTTGATAGCGGCTAAACGGTTGGTCGTAGCTCAAAACAAATTTTCACCAGGATTTAGCAAATAATGTGATCTACAAAAAAGGCCCAGTAACATTTTGCCCTATCCTCAACGGTTTGGCCGCATAACGCGTTTTAAAGTATTGATTTTTATGTTTTACGTGATATTTTTAAACTGCCCAGTGCAGTCTTTTGTCCTAAGCTCTGTACTGCCTAAATTATAGGTCGTAGCTTAAATCTGATGGCATAATCGAAAAGACAAAATCAAATTTTCGACAAGAAAGGTCCAGTCACTTTTTCTCGTATCTCTAACGGTTTGGCCGCAAAATGCCCTTAAAGTCAAAACTTTTTGGTTTAAATCTGGAAAAATTCGATAAAATGGGTCTTCTTTTAACCCCAAGATTCCCTAATCTGATGCTCAGACATAAACTTTCCCCGAATACCGCTAATCCAGTTAACGAGTGATTAATACAACCCCACATTAGATATTGGCTGAACGTTACTTAAGCGTCAATAGTTAGATAGGGACAAAGTGAATTTTTATTATGTTTTACAGACACAACACCTTCTAAAATAGGCCCATGTGTTATTAACCCCCGGTAACATCAGCCCCCCCCGGAATTTTTCTAGTAATGACCAGATAACCTCCAGAGTAAACTAAACCTCCCTGATGTCTTAACCCCCGGTAACATTAAACCCCCTCCCAGGGAATTTTTCCATTCATTACTAGATAAAATCCTGAGTAAATGAAACCCCCTGAGATGTCTTAACCTACGGTAACATTAACCCCCTCCCAGAGAATTTCCTGGCATGAATAGATAAACTAATCAGTAAATTAAACCCCCTGATGTCCCTAAACCACGGTAACATTAACCCCCGGAATTTTCTGCTATGACCAGATAATCTCTTGAGTAACTTAAACCCCTGATTTCTTACCCCCGGTAATATTAACCCTCGGCAATTTTCTGGCATGACTAAATAATCTCCTGAGTTATTAAACCAACTGTTTAACCTAAAATACTGCCTTAAGGTCGGTTTTTATTATGCTTATACTTAAAAAATCAAGATCATTATGGGGGCCTGGGGCGTAGCCCCCAGCGAGCCAAAGGCGAGTCACCATTTTATACAGCCACATGTAATCATTAGATCAAGTTATCCTAGAATTTATTTAATCATTGGATTATAAGAATAGAATATTTTTGTTACAAACTAGTACTTGTAAATGGCCTATTATAAAAAAACCTTAATACAAGAAATACCTGTAGTGAGGCAATACATCCTGATGTTAGTCTTGAAACATCACCATTCCTCTATGCAAAGCACTATAATGTGTATTGGTTGTGGTGAAACCATTAATTAGGTTTACCCGCAAAAACAAAACTTATGGCAGCTTCTGATGGACGAGGCAGTGACAACGTTAAAGTGACAACTGACAACCAATCCGACCAATGACTCGCCAGATTAAATGAATACCTCCATCACAATCTGCGGTACTGACTGTGTGTGAAACCATTATATTAGGGTTTACCCGCAAAACAAAAACTTGTGGCAGCTTCTGATGAACGAGACAGTGACAACGCTTAAGTGGATAACTGACAACGATACTAGCCATGACACGTCAGATTAATGAATACCTCCATCACAATATGCGGTATTTAACTTGTACAGCTTCTGGTGATACGCCAGGTTTATGACTACTTAAAAATACTCTCTACGGTATGGACTGTGGTGAACCAATGTTAGGTTTTACTGCAAAAACTAGCTTGTGGCAACTTCTGATAAACGAGACAGTGACAAAATTAAAGTGGATAACTGACAAACAATACCAGCCATGACACGTCAGATCAATGAATACCTCCGTCACACTCTGCGGTATTGACTGTAGTAAACCAATATTAGTGACACGCCCGATTAGTGAATAAAATCCGTCATACTCTGCGGTATTATTGTGGTTAACCATTATTAGGTTTTCTTGCCAAACAATAACTTGTGGCAGCTTTTGGTGAACGAGGAGGTGACACAATTAAGGTGACAACTGACAACCAATCCGACCGTGACACGCCAGAATTAGTGAATACCTCTGTCACACTCTGCGGTATTGACTGCAAGTGAACCAATATTATTGACACAAGCCACGCCCGATTAGTGAATAAATCCGTCATACTCTGCGGTATTATTGTGGTGAACCATTATTAGGTTTTCTTGCCAAACAATAACTTGTGGCAGCTTTTGGGTGAACGAGGAGGTGACACAATTAAGGTGACAACTGACAACCAATCCGACCGTGACACGCCAGATTAATGAATACCTCTGTCACACTCTGCGGTATTGACTGCACGTGAACCAATATTATTGACACGCCCGATTAGTGAATAAATCCGTCATACTCTGCGGTATTATTGTGGTGAACCATTATTAGGTTTTTCTTGCCAAACAATAACTTGTGGCAGCTTTTGGTGAACGAGGAGGTGACACAATTAAGGTGACAACTGACAACCAATCCGGACCGTGACACGCCAGATTAGTGAATACCTCTGTCACACTCTGCGGTATTGACTGCAGTGAACCAATATTATTGACACGCCCGATTAGTGAATAAATCCGTCATACTCTGCGGTATTATTGTGGTTAACCATTATTAGGTTTTCTTGCCAAACAATAACTTGTGGCAGCTTTTGGTGAACGAGGAGGTGACACAATTAAGGTGACAACTGACAACCAATCCGACCGTGACACGCCAGATTAATGAATACCTCTGTCACACTCTGCGGTATTGACTGCAGTGAACCAATATTATTGACACGCCCGATTAGTGAATAAATCCGTCATACTCTGCGGTATTATTGTGGTTAACCATTATTAGGTTTTCTTGCCAAACAATAACTTGTGGCAGCTTTTGGTGAACGAGGAGGTGACACAATTAAGGTGACAACTGACAACCAATCCGACCGTGACACGCCAGATTAGTGAATACCTCAGTCACACACTCTGCGGTATTGACTGTGGTAAACCATTATTGGCGTTGATCGAAAACAATAAATATTGGCAGCTTCTGATGAACTAGGTAGTAACAAAGTTAAAAGTGACAACTGACAATCACTCATGATTGATAAAGACCTCCTTTAAAACCAAGCATACTCCTAAGTATATATATATATTATATATTATATACATATATATATATAGGCATTTGAAAATGTTATATTTTTTATTATTGATTTTATTAAAATTCATGAATAATTCACTAAAAGTACTAATGTGACAGTATTAAAAGTTAAAAAATAATAGTGATTTTTCACCTATGAAATAAACCTACTTTTAATTGTTTGTACTTGCTGTAAAATTTGGTGCATAGGCTATTTAAAATTTATTTATTACTTATTATGAGAGAAAATATATGCGACAATTTTTTAAAATTTTATCAATTATGTCATTGTATAGGTAATTAAATTATGTGATTTCTCAAGAAAGGGTCTGCGGATGTAGGATGATACAGTGAGGTAGCAGGTTTTTCTGGCAGTTTAGTTTGTTAACATGATTACAATATTTTTAAGTTTATTTTGTTCTCTCTGACCTTTTGATTGGATAGTTGGAGGCTAATCAATGGTTTGGTTTTTAGTTAGCTGGTTTACTGGAAGGGGAGGTATGAGTAGCTACGACATGCGATTCTCGTCGTTTTTTTTGGAGTTTTCTTTTGCGGTTACTTTAGTTTGGTGGTTTACGTCTTAATAGTTTCTTGTATCCATTTGTGAGGGATTTTCACGTAAACAGCTCTTTCGAATTGCGACTTTCAGATGCGAGTTCTGCTGTTTATTAATGTTAACTTTCTTTTACAGGGATATTGTATAACTATTTATATAAAGGGAAATAAGAATATTTGAGTTCTCTTAATGATTGACGCAAGTTTCAAATATTAGGCTACATGTCGATACCAGTATAACTCTGAGTGAATAATAATATTATAATTCCATTTTAATATTATTTAAAATTTACTATTAATAAACATTTAGTATCCAACAGTCAGAATATTTGTTATACATAAAGCTTTATAAAAATATTTTTGAGCGAAAGAAAGTTAAATTGCTGTTTGAAATTTGAGACTGTACCAACAACATGTGACACAAGTGGTTCAAAGAAGTTTTCAGGAAGTTTTTAGTTCCGTTTTATTTGGCCTTGTTTATAATAGAGAAAATTATATTTTATTTTGAGTAAAATCGTATTCTTAATTTTATTTGAATGTGATAAAAAAGTCAAAACTTCGTTCGATTTTATTTTTGAAACACAAATTTTACTTTACTTTAATTTATTTTATTTTAAAGAAGAAAATCTTTTCTGGAGAAAGCTTTTACTTAGCTTATATATACATATAAGGTTGTGTTAGACTTTTGATACAAAATCAGCCTATTCCATTCAGCACATTTCTGCATAAAGTTATTGAACATGACGCTCATAGCCTAGTACCACCCAAGGTTCACAAGGCTAAAAACTTCAAATACTTTTTAATGGTGTTACATAGATTTACGATTATTTTCAACTAATTATAACACTGAACATGAAATAATATTATCCTCTAATTTTATGTCGTTTAGATTTTACTATGTTTGTATCAAAATTACTGATCTTTGTACAAATTTAATTGTCAAAGAAAAAAAAAATACTACCTCCCTCAACCATACGACCAATTCAGTAGCAGATGTAAATATGTTTATTTATTTGTGGATTGTATCAGAATCTCTTCTTGCAAAAGATAAAGCCACCGGGATTGCCTCTTGAAGCCGTCTTTGGCGGGAAGCTCGACTTTGACTCACTCATGTTATCACAAAAGAATTTCCTTTCAGTGCAGGAATTCATTCATTACAGCTGTCACTTCGCCCATCTCACTTAGATACTTTCGGGTATCACAAATTTTCGATGCAGAGATATTTTCCTCATTAATGAGTAACCTTGTTTTTAAATTCAAACAAATCTATTGATGACATCCAAGGTATTTAAATAGGCGAGGGTTTACCAAAGACTAGAACTTAAGAGGCTTGAAAATTGCATTTCTCTCTGTCTTTCTGCACGACATCTCGAGAAAGAATTGACCTAGTTCTTAGTTTACATGAAGCTTCACTTCTCTATAGGCAACATCGGGTTTGATGATGGTGTGCGTCACTCCGTAAGATTTGGATCAAGGTGTTCTGGGCCAACGCAAGATATCTCGAGAACGAATTGACCTAGTTCTTAGTTTATATGAAGCTTCACTTCTCTATAGGCAACATCGGGTTTGATGATGGTGTGCGTCACTACGTAATATGTGGATCAAGGTGTTCTGGCCCAACGCAAGATATCTCGAGAACGAATTGACCTAGTTCTTAGTTTACATGAAGCTTCACTTCTCTATAGGCAAATCGGGTTTGATGATGGTGTGCGTCACTACGTAAGACGTGGATCAAGGTGTTCTGGCCCAACGCAAGATATCTCGAGAACGAATTGACCTAGTTCTTAGTTTACATGAAGCTTCACTTCTCTATAGGCAACATCGGGTTTGATGATGGTGTGCGTCACTACGTAAGTTTTGGATCAAGGTGTTCTGGCCCAACACAAGATATCTCGAGAACGAATTGACCTAGTTCTTAGATTACATGAAGCTTCACTTCTCTATAGGCAACATCGGGTTTGATGATGGTGTGCGTCACTGCGTAAGATTTGGATCAAGGTGTTCTGGCCCAACGCAAGATATCTCGAGAACGAATTGACCTAGTTCTTAGTTTACATGAAGCTTCACTTCTCTATAGGCAACATCGGGTTTGATGATGGTTGTGCGTCACTACGTAAGATTTGGATCAAGGTGTTCTGGCCCAACACAAGATATCTTGAGAACGAATTGACCTAGTTCTTAGATTACATGAAGCTTCACTTCTCTATAGGCAAACATCGGGTTTGATGATGGTGTGCGTCACTGCGTAAGATTTGGATCAAGGTGTTCTGGCCCAACGCAAGATATCTCGAGAACGAATTGACCTAGTTCTTAGTTTACATGAAGCTTCACTTCTCTACAGGCAACATCGGGTTTGATGATGGTGTGTTTCACTCCGTAAGATTTGGATCAAGGTGTTCTGGCCCGACGCAAGATATCTCGAGAACGAATTGACCTAGTTCTTAGTTTACATGAAGCTTCACTTCTCTATAGGCAACATCGGGTTTGATGATGGTGTGCGTCACTACGTAAGACGTGGATCAAGGTGTTCTGGCCCAACGCAAGATATCTCGAGAACGAATTGACCTAGTTCTTAGTTTACGTGAAGCTTCACTTCTCTATAGGCAACATCGGGTTTGATGATGGTGTGCGTCACTACGTAAGATTTGGATCAAGGTGTTCTGGCCCAACACAAGATATCTCGAGAACGAATTGACCTAGTTCATAGTTTACATGAAGCTTCACTACTCTATAGGCAACATCGGGTTTGATGATGGTGTGCGTCACTACGTAAGATTTGGATCAAGGTGTTCTGGCCCAACGCAAGTTATCTCGAGAACGAATTGACCTAGTTCTTAGTTTACATGAAGCTTCACTTCTCTATAGGCAACATCGGGTTTGATGATGGTGTGCGTCACTACGTAAGATTTTGATCAAGGTGTTCTGGCCCAACACAAGATATCTCGAGAACGAATTGACCTAGTTTTTAGTTTACATGAAGCTTCACTTCTCTATAGGCAACATCGGGTTTGATGATGGTGTGCGTCACTACGTAAGATTTGGATCAAGGTGTTCTGGCCCAACGCAAGTTATCTCGAGAACGAATTGACCTAGTTCTTAGTTTACATGAAGCTTCACTTCTCTATAGGCAACATCGGGTTTGATGATGGTGTGCGTCACTACGTAAGATTTGGATCAAGGTGCTCTGACCCAACGCAAGATATCTCGAGAACGATTTAATCCTTAGACTAAAACTTTGCATGAAACTTTATTTCTACGCAGCTAAGGTACTTGTCTAACCATGGGATTTAAACTGAGCACCATTGAAGCCCATCACTCAGTAATCTGGCAGTGTTTCTTTTATCTGACCGGAGGCTGTAAATGTTTCTAGTGTGATTCTGAATATTTGCCCATGATATATCTCGGGACTGAAATTAGCTCAATACTTGAAAATTTAGAGATGAAAATTTAGAGAAGACTAACGTGACAAGTGGTGTGGCTTATTCTCACCTTGTTAACGATTAGCGGCGATAATAATCATATATCATATATACATGTTACATAATTAATTACGGTGGGAGTGAAGTTTTAGTCTTTTATGAAATCTATAAAGAAAGGCTACTAGCGACAGAAATTAAAAAAGTGTCACGATTCCTATTACTTACAAAACTATTCATGCTTACAAAACTAGTTTGGTGGAAAGGCCTATAAGCAAAATTAAAAACAAAAATAAAGTGAAAATCATTGAAACTTAATCAGAGAAAAATATTCATTTGTTAAATATAGCGATACTATTCAAAACGGGGTTACTTAAGAATTAAATAAATATGGTTTTGTTCTTGGTTGTAGAACAACAATATAAAATGTATAATTTTATCTATTCACAAGTTAATGATCGTTTTTAAATATGTTAATACATCATTAGTATTAGTAGAGTTTTGCTGCTTTATGAGGAAATGCTTATATGAGTGCATGTTAAACCCTTTTTAAAGTACATGTTAAACGATTAGTAACTATGGTTTAGATTAGCTAGATTTAATAACTTCATATTTCACAAATTGGTGTTAAATCTAGGGATGATAAGTAACGAAGTGCAAGTCAAGGTAATTGAACGTTCTCTTGAGGTGAATTCTAATACAGATTGCAGCGGAAATAATTTCAGTCGTTAAGATTGCAGTCACGTGGATTTAGTTTTCCAATATTATGTCCTTTTATTTCTTTCTTCGTCGTTACGCTAACTATTTTCACCATCATGAACCATGGACCAATGTTGGGAGAAAGGCAAATTATTGTAAATCTTCGGTTATCGATACCTAAGATATAATTATTTGTTTAGAAAAGACGTTCAATAGTTTTCCTCAAATTAGTGACGATGAAACGTAAGAAGATATTGAAACTTATTGTCACATTTCACTTTCTTTTAGAACTAAAGGCTATCTTGGGACAGGTAAGGACTGAATTTGACGTCTTTACTGGAGTAGAAGGATGAGACTGCGTTTTCATAAAAAAACGGTACTTCAAACCCACGTTTCGAAGGATCATACATGACCTTTAGAAATAACACGCAACTGATTTTGAGACACGTTAATGAGACTTTAAGCTCAGCTCAAAGTAATGGTGTAAGATATCACTTTCGCCCCGCGGACTGTTGTGTACATTGTTCTGAATAATATTTACTGTAAAAATGATTTAACCCAGGTTAAACAACAAGAAACATTCAATAGCTTGCTTCAAGATTAATTTATTCCTTGCAGACAATAAAACTTATTTCGTATGTACAAATCTTGATTTACCTCAGTTTTAAAACTGAAAGAAGTATTGCATAACTTGCTACGAAATATAGACTACTTGCAGACGATAAACCTCATTTCGTATGTATAAATATTGATGTAATCCAAGTAACCCAGTTTAAAAAGTAAGGAACATTGCATAACTTGCCACGAAATATAGACTAATTGCAGACGATAAACCTCATTTCGTATGTACAAATATTGATCTAACCCATGTGGACCCAGTTTAAAAAGTAAGAAACATTGCATAACTTGCCACGAAATATAGACTACTTGCAAACGATAAACCTCATTTCGTATGTACAAATATTGATCTAACCCATGTAACCCAGTTTAAAAAGTAAGAAACATTGCATAACTTGCCACGAAATATAGACTACTTGCAAACGATAAACCTCATTTCGTATGTACAAATATTGATCTAACCCATGTAACCCAGTTTAAAAATTAAGAAACATTGCATAACTTGCCACGAAATATAGACTACTTGCAAACGATAAACCTCATTTCGTATGTACAAATATTGATCTAACCCATGTAACCCAGTTTAAAAATTAAGGAATATTGCATAACTTGCCACGAAATATAGACTACTTGCAAAACGATAAACCTCATTTCGTATGTACAAATATTGATCTAACCCATGTAACCCAGTTTAAAAATTTAAGGAATATTGCATAACTTGCCACGAAATATAGACTACTTGCAAACGATAAACCTCATTTCGTATGTACAAATATTGATCTAACCCATGTAACCCAGTTTAAAAATTAAGGAATATTGCATAACTTGCCACGAAATATAGACTACTTGCAAACGATAAAACCTCATTTCGTATGTACAAATATTGATCTAACCCATGTAACCCAGTTTAAAAATTAAGGAATATTGCATAACTTGCCACGAAATATAGACTACTTGCAAACGATAAACCTCATTTCGTATGTACAAATATTGATCTAACCCATGTAACCCAGTTTAAAAATTAAGGAATATTGCATAACTTGCCACGAAATATAGACTACTTGCAGACGATAAACCTCATTTCGTATGTAATAAAAATTGATCTAATCCATGTAATCCAGTTTAAAAAGTAAGGAACATTGCATAACTTGCTACGAAATATATATTCCTTGCAGACGACAACACTCACTTGTGTATAAATCTTGCTTTACAGTCCTATTATCGTAGTGCTGGTTCCTATTACTTAGTATTCAATTTTTGTGTTTTACTGATCTGACTACCATAACGTGAGAAAGGAAAATGAGTTGAATTTATTTACATAATAAAAATATAACCTACTTTTACAGGTATTATATTTTCGAATAGATATTAAACCATTCGTAATCACTGCAGTGTAGTAAAGCCCGCCTCCAATGAGAAATTACATTCATATGCTGCATGTGGTATTTGTTTTTACCCTGAGGTGTATTTAATAAAATTGATGATTAATATAAGTATTACGCTATATTTAAAATCAACATGATATATTATTATGCATTTTTTTACACGGCCCAATGGTCTTAACTTCTGTTTCCAGATCGGAATTTTAAAAGTTACTTTCTCTTTCCTATTCTCAGAGAAAGACACCGCCCTCCGTTCATGTACGTACGATATACTTGGTGGTAAAGCGAATTGTGTACGTCCTTCGGTCGACTGGTGGACGTCACACGTACCTATACTTATCATGAATTAAGAGTAATATTCATTTATTGTTTCTGGCAATAGTTTAAAAATTAGTTTTATAGCTGTTGGTCCCGTTGTTTGTACTTTATTATTAGTGTGGTCTCGACAGGTTTTTTGTTAATTCTATTTTTTATATTAGTCTGAACTGTGTCTGAGGTAAAAGTCAGATGTGTTGTTGTCAGTGTGTTTCAATAGTACTTCAATATATCAGCCCAGTAATTAATATTGTACATTGTATTGTGAAGTGTTCTTACTGTAGAACAAGTAAGCTGATTGACGGCATTGATGAGTCTGTGGTGTAATTGGCCCGAGACGAGAAGTGAAGAGCTTACCAACATTTCTTGACAATACATTTCTCAGCGTAATTCTGTTACTATACTAAAATATCACATTAATGCTATTAACCTAACCTATTTTCTAAAGTTCTTGGAACACATGAATTAGCAAACAATACATTTTATTTTTTTTTTTTAAAAGGTTATAACTTATTAAGAAGGTTTTATACCCCTATTCATTATGTTTTATTATTTCTTCCCAACTGATGAAGAGGATAGATTTCAATCCTTGAACCGTTGCGTAATACATTTAACGATGTCAAATGTCCAAAATTCTATTATCCTTTTAAAAAACCTTCTACCGCCAATAACAAACTTTAAACAGAGAAGTATGTAATGCCAGTTTTCCTTCTTGACTTTACCTGTTAATTTATATTTGGAGAATTGGGCTAAGGATTTATAATAAAAATGAATTATAATTAGTTAATAAAATGCAAAGTAAAATAAGAAACCAAAAGTAAAATGTGATCACTGTAGATATTTAAAAGGTCAGTGTACAAAAGATATTTGCCAAAAAGCAATTCATACATTTGAAGAGAAACATGTGGCGTATAAGTGATATGTAAATAAAGACGAATAAATACATTTGACTAAACTCTAGACAGGTCTTGTCATCATGTTTTAAAAGAGATTTTGGAACTTTTGCAGGGGACTAAGACCTAGAGAATCTAGAGAAAATGGTCAGGCTACAGAGGATCGGTATTATTATAGAAACGAGATTATACGATACGATATTTGTTTGTTTATTATTGTACGTAGAAGTACGAGATTCCTGTTCTAAGCTGAACACAGAAAGGAATCGGTGACTGTACTTGGGTAGAAGTGAAGTAGAACTAGGTCACTACAGAGGGCACATTCCAACGTCGACAGCGATTTGTTATCTAAAGCTATCTAACTTTGGAACATATCTTTACTTGTTTTGGAATGATTCTTCCTCTATTCCAGGAAGTCAATATTAATAATAGGGGTTTCCTCTATAGTGTTTCGAAACTTTGAAAGAACCTGAGATATTATCGTCTCTCAACTAAACGTTAAGGTCACTAACTTTTCCCTCTAGGAATTCCCATCAATAATGGAAATATTCAATTACCTTTTTAAAGTGGTAGTTGTGTACAAGCATTCATGAGCATCTAATATCGTTCTCATTATACCATTCTTCATGTAAAGTTTATTAAACCCGTCTTCTGAGGCAAGTGTGTCATTTTGCCTGTGTGCCTGTGGTAGCGTGTATGCAGCATTCATGCCAAGAGGGTTTCTTTACTCAATCTCCACACGCGAAGATTGTTGGCTGAACAAGGATACCAGGTCGATAATATTTAGTGTTCTGATGATTAATTGTTGACTGATACTGGTCTCGAGTATGATCCAGTTTTTTGAGTAAGATAGAAGGAGATATTGAGATATTAACTCCTGTTTTGGGTGTTGTGGACACTTGTTGAGCTAGTTTGAGTAGTGCGGTAGGAACATCGATTGCCTTCTCTCTCACCTCCTCGTGTTGTTGTGACACTTGTTTGAGATAGTTTGAGTAGTGCGGTAGGAACATCGATTGCCTTCTCTCTCACCTCCTCGTGTTGTTGTGACACTTGTTGAGCTAGTTTGAGTAGTGCGGTAGGAACATCGATTGCCTTCTCTCTCACCTCTTCGTGTTGTTGTGGCACTTTTTTGAGGTAGTTTGAGTAGTGCGGTAGGAACATCGATTGCCTTCTCTCTCACCTCTTCGTGTTGTTGTGACACTTGTTGAGCTAGTTTGAGTAGTGCGGTAGGAACATCAATTGCCTTCTCTCTCACCTCTTCGTGTTGTTGTGACACCTGTTGAGCTAGTTTGAGTAGTGCGGTAGGAACATCGATTGCCTTCTCTCTCACCTCCTCGTGTTGTTGTGACACTTGTTGAGCTAGTTTGAGTAGTGCGGTAGGAACATCGATTGCCTTCTCTCTCACCTCCTCGTGGTTGTTGTGACACTTGTTTGAGATAGTTTGAGTAGTGCGGTAGGAACATCGATTGCCTTCTCTCTCACCTCCTCGTGTTGTTGTGACACTTGTTGAGCTAGTTTGAGTAGTGCGGTAGGAACATCGATTGCCTTCTCTCTCACCTCTTCGTGTTGTTGTGGCACTTTTTGAGGTAGTTTGAGTAGTGCGGTAGGAACATCGATTGCCTTCTCTCTCACCTCTTCGTGTTGTTGTGACACTTGTTGAGCTAGTTTGAGTAGTGCTGGTAGGGAACATCGATTGCCTTCTCTCTCACCTCTTCGTGTTGTTGTGACACTTGTTGAGCTAGTTTGAGTAGTGCGGTAGGAACATCGATTGCCTTCTCTCTCACCTCCTCGTGTTGTTGTGACACTTGTTGAGCTAGTTTGAGTAGTGCGGTAGGAACATCGATTGCCTTCTCTCTCACCTCTTCGTGTTGTTGTGACACTTGTTTGAGCTAGTTTGAGTAGTGCGGTAGGAACATAGATTGCCTTCTCTCTCACCTCTTCGTGTTGTTGTGACACTTGTTTGAGCTAGTTTTGAGTAGTGCGGTAGGAACATCGATTGCCTTCTCTCTCACCTCTTCGTGTTTGTTGTGACACTTGTTGAGCTAGTTTGAGTAGTGCGGTAGGAACATCGATTGCCTTCTCTCTCACCTCTTCGTGTTGTTGTGACACTTGTTGAGCTAGTTTGAGTAGTGCGGTAGGAACATCGATTGCCTTCTCTCTCACCTCTTCGTGTTGTTGTGACACTTGTTGAGCTAGTTTGAGTAGTGCGGTAGGAACATCGATTGCCTTCTCTCTCACCTCCTCGTGTTGTTGTGACACTTGTTGAGCTAGTTTGAGTAGTGCGGTAGGAACATCGATTGCCTTCTCTCTCACCTCTTCGTGTTGTTGTGACACTTGTTTGAGCTAGTTTGAGTAGTGCGGTAGGAACATAGATTGCCTTCTCTCTCACCTCTTCGTGTTGTTGTGACACTTGTTTGAGCTAGTTTGAGTAGTGCGGTAGGAACATCGATTGCCTTCTCTCTCACCTCTTCGTGTTGTTGTGACACTTGTTGAGCTAGTTTGAGTAGTGCGGTAGGAACATCGATTGCCTTCTCTCTCACCTCTTCGTGTTGTTGTGACACTTGTTGAGCTAGTTTGAGTAGTGCGGTAGGAACATCGATTGCCTTCTCTCTCACCTCTTCGTGTTGTTGTGACACTTGTTGAGCTAGTTTGAGTAGTGCGGTAGGAACATCGATTGCCTTCTCTCTCACCTCTTCGTGTTTGTTGTGACACTTGTTGAGCTAGTTTGAGTAGTGCGGTAGGAACATCGATTGCCTTCTCTCTCACCTCTTCGTGTTGTTGTGACACTTGTTTGAGCTAGTTTGAGTAGTGCGGTAGGAACATCGATTGCCTTCTCTCTCACCTCTTCGTGTTGTTGTGACACTTGTTGAGCTAGTTTGAGTAGTGCGGTAGGAACATCGATTGCCTTCTCTCTCACCTCTTCGTGTTGTTGTGACACTTGTTGAGTTTAGTTTGAGTAGTGCGGTAGGAACATCGATTGCCTTCTCTCTCACCTCTTCGTGTTGTTGTGACACTTGTTGAGCTAGTTTGAGTAGTGCGGTAGGAACATCGATTGCCTTCTCTCTCACCTCTTCGTGTTGTTGTGACACTTGTTGAGCTAGTTTGAGTAGTGCGGTAGGAACATCGATTGCCTTCTCTCTCACCTCCTCGTGTTGTTGTGACACTTGTTGAGCTAGTTTGAGTAGTGCGGTAGGAACATCGATTGCCTTCTCTCTCACCTCTTCGTGTTGTTGTGACACTTGTTTGAGCTAGTTTGAGTAGTGCGGTAGGAACATAGATTGCCTTCTCTCTCACCTCTTCGTGTTGTTGTGACACTTGTTGAGCTAGTTTGAGTAGTTCGGTAGGAACATCGATTGCCTTCTCTCTCACCTCCTCGTGTTGTTGTAGACGCGATTTCTCCTTTAGATTTCCACATTGCCAGCAAATAATGTCAGTAAAAACGAGGGCTCCTTTTGTAAAATTTATAAAACGCGATTGCATGTTAGCAATGCAATTTTTCTTTTTAAACAACAACAGTTTTATACTTAAGCATGCTATTATTTCCTTTAGCATGGACAAAGTAACGCTATTTATAGTTCACGGTTTTATAGAATAATCGTAACATATTTGTATTATATTAACTTATAAAAAAGTTTAGTAGATATTGAATACATTTTATTAAACATCTTCGGACAAGCGGAGAAAGAAATGTTTGAATAAAATGAATAAACTAAAATAAGTAAAGAAAAAACCAAAGCCTAAGAAAAAAATGTGGTCACTGAAGTTATTCACAAGGTGTACAAAGGAAATTTGTTACAAGCTCCGTTCTTCTGGAACAGTTCAACTGCCTGCTGTAGAGAGAAGGTTCGGCAGATTACTATGAAATAACTTATCGGATATTTTAAGTAATACAGTTTAGAAAATGTTATATCTTCGAAGTTATTCTTAATTTTATTTGCTGATTTATTCAACTTTTAGTAAGTAAAATATAGCTTAATAGTCTTTATTAGCTGTTGGAATATGTACAATACTTCAAATTAATAATTTAACATTAAAGCATTATCAAATCGTTAAATGAATTAAAAAACCAGGTTTCAATCTTTTTTACAACTTACCAAACCCATTCTTTAAGTTTTTTTATTACCAGAAACTTAACATGCTACCAGTGTTCCTAAGCTAAAACGGGTCAATTATTTAGTTATGAGGGTTCAACTTCTATTTTTGCAATCGCCACACAAAAATAATTGGATCATTAAACAAATCCGATAAAATACGAACTTGCATAAAAAACTCTATGAATCCAATTGTGAATAAAATAAATGCTCATGCCAATCACTTGCTAAAATAAAACAATATTTTGTTCACGTTCCAAAAATGTAATTAAAAATTTTATGTAAATGTTTCAGAAACAAACAAGTTTGAGCCAAATAACAAGTTTTAGAAATTTTGGAAAGACATGATTTGCTTTAATATTAAATCTAAAAGGAAAACTAATTGGATGTAATAATCTTTGACGCGGTAGGAACATCGATTGCCTTCTCTCTCACCTCCTCGTGTTGTTGTGACACTTGTTTGAGATAGTTTGAGTAGTGCGGTAGGAACATCGATTGCCTTCTCTCTCACCTCCTCGTGTTGTTGTGACACTTGTTGAGCTAGTTTGAGTAGTGCGGTAGGAACATCGATTGCCTTCTCTCTCACCTCTTCGTGTTGTTGTGGCACTTTTTTGAGGTAGTTTGAGTAGTGCGGTAGGAACATCGATTGCCTTCTCTCTCACCTCTTCGTGTTGTTGTGACACTTGTTGAGCTAGTTTGAGTAGTGCGGTAGGAACATCGATTGCCTTCTCTCTCACCTCTTCGTGTTGTTGTGACACTTGTTGAGCTAGTTTGAGTAGTAGTGCCGGTAGGAACATCGATTGCCTTCTCTCTCACCTCCTCGTGTTGTTGTGACACTTGTTGAGCTAGTTTGAGTAGTGCGGTAGGAACATCGATTGCCTTCTCTCTCACCTCTTCGTGTTGTTGTGACACTTGTTTGAGCTAGTTTGAGTAGTGCGGTAGGAACATAGATTGCCTTCTCTCTCACCTCTTCGTGTTGTTGTGACACTTGTTGAGCTAGTTTGAGTAGTTCGGTAGGAACATCGATTGCCTTCTCTCTCACCTCCTCGTGTTGTTGTAGACGCGATTTCTCCTTTAGATTTCCACATTGCCAGCAAATAATGTCAGTAAAAACGAGGGCTCCTTTTGTAAATTTATAAAACGCGATTGCATGTTAGCAATGCAATTTTTCTTTTAAACAACAACAGTTTTATACTTAAGCATGCTATTATTTCCTTTAGCATGGACAAAGTAACGCTATTTATAGTTCACGGTTTTATAGAATAATCGTAACATATTTGTATTATATTAACTTATAAAAAAGTTTAGTAGATATTGAATACATTTTATTAAACATCTTCGGACAAGCGGAGAAAGAAATGTTTGAATAAAATGAATAAACTAAAATAAGTAAAGAAAAACCAAAGCCTAAGAAAAAAATGTGGTCACTGAAGTTATTCACAAGGTGTACAAAGGAAATTTGTTACAAGCTCCGTTCTTCTGGAACAGTTCAACTGCCTGCTGTAGAGAGAAGGTTCGGCAGATTACTATGAAATAACTTATCGGATATTTTAAGTAATACAGTTTAGAAAATGTTATATCTTCGAAGTTATTCTTAATTTTATTTGCTGATTTATTCAACTTTTAGTAAGTAAAAATATAGCTTAATAGTCTTTATTAGCTGTTGGAATATGTACAATACTTCAAATTAATAATTTAACATTAAAGCATTATCAAATCGTTAAATGAATTAAAAACCAGGTTTCAATCTTTTTTACAACTTACCAAACCCATTCTTTAAGTTTTTTTTATTACCAGAAACTTAACATGCTACCAGTGTTCCTAAGCTAAAACGGGTCAATTATTTAGTTATGAGGGTTCAACTTCTATTTTTGCAATCGCCACACAAAAATAATTGGATCATTAAACAAATCCGATAAAATACGAACTTGCATAAAAACTCTATGAATCCAATTGTGAATAAAATAAATGCTCATGCCAATCACTTGCTAAAATAAAACAATATTTTGTTCACGTTCCAAAAATGTAATTAAAAATTTTATGTAAATGTTTCAGAAACAAACAAGTTTGAGCCAAATAACAAGTTTTAGAAATTTTGGAAAGACATGATTTGCTTTAATATTAAATCTAAAAGGAAAACTAATTGGATGTAATAATCTTTGACGCGGTAGGAACATCGATTGCCTTCTCTCTCACCTCCTCGTGTTGTTGTGACACTTGTTTGAGATAGTTTGAGTAGTGCGGTAGGAACATCGATTGCCTTCTCTCTCACCTCCTCGTGTTGTTGTGACACTTGTTGAGCTAGTTTGAGTAGTGCGGTAGGAACATCGATTGCCTTCTCTCTCACCTCTTCGTGTTGTTGTGGCACTTTTTTGAGGTAGTTTGAGTAGTGCGGTAGGAACATCGATTGCCTTCTCTCTCACCTCTTCATGTTGTTGTGACACTTGTTGAGCTAGTTTGAGTAGTGCGGTAGGAACATCGATTGCCTTCTCTCTCACCTCTTCGTGTTGTTGTGACACTTGTTGAGCTAGTTTGAGTAGTGCGGTAGGAACATCGATTGCCTTCTCTCTCACCTCCTCGTGTTGTTGTGACACTTGTTGAGCTAGTTTGAGTAGTGCGGTAGGAACATCGATTGCCTTCTCTCTCACCTCTTCGTGTTGTTGTGACACTTGTTTGAGCTAGTTTGAGTAGTGCGGTAGGAACATCGATTGCCTTCTCTCTCACCTCTTCGTGTTGTTGTGACACTTGTTGAGCTAGTTTGAGTAGTGCGGTAGGAACATCGATTGCCTTCTCTCTCACCTCTTCGTGTTGTTGTGACACTTGTTTGAGCTAGTTTGAGTAGTGCGGTAGGAACATCGATTGCCTCTCTCTCACTCTTTCGGTGTGACACTTGTTGAGCTGAGCGGTAGGAACATCGATTGCCTTCTCTCTCACCTCTTCGTGTTTGTTGTGACACTTGTTGAGTTAGTTTGAAGTAGTGCGGTAGGAACATTTCTCTCTCTCACCTCTTCGTGTTGTTGTGACACTTGTTGAGCTAGTTTGAGTAGTGCGGTAGGAACATCGATAGCACTTGTTGAGCGGAGTAGGAGGAACATCGATTGCCTTCTCTCACCTCTTCGTGTTGTTGTGACACTTGTTGAGCTAGTTTGAGTAGTGCGTAGGAACATCGATTGCCTTCTCTCTCACCTCTTCGTGTTGTTGTGACACTTGTTGAGCTTAGTTTGAGTAGTGCGGTAGGAACATCGTTGCCTTCTCTCTCACCTCTTCGTGTTGTTGTGACACTTGTTGAGCTAGTTTGAGTAGTGCGGTAGGAACATCGATTGCCTTCTCTCTCACCTCTTCGTGTTGTTGTGACACTTGTTGAGCTAGTTTGAGTAGTGCGGTAGGAACATCGATTGCCTTCTCTCTCACCTCTTCGTGTTGTTGTGACACTTGTTGAGCTAGTTTGAGTAGTGCGGTAGGAAACATCGATTGCCTTCTCTCTCACCTCTTCGTGTTGTTGTGACACTTGTTGAGCTAGTTTGAGTAGTGCGGTAGGAACATCGATTGCCTTCTCTCTCTCACCTCTTCGTGTTGTTGTGACACTTGTTTGAGCTAGTTTGAGTAGTGCGGTAGGAACATCGATTGCCTTCTCTCTCACCTCTTCGTGTTGTTGTGACACTTGTTGAGCTAGTTTGAGTAGTGCGGTAGGAACATCGATTGCCTTCTCTCTCACCTCTTCGTGTTGTTGTGACACTTGTTGAGCTTAGTTTGAGTAGTGCGGTAGGAACATCGATTGCCTTCTCTCTCACCTCTTCGTGTTGTTGTGACACTTGTTGTTTGAGCTAGTTTGAGTAGTGCGGTAGGAACATCGATTGCCTTCTCTCTCACCTCTTCGTGTTGTTGTGACACTTGTTGAGCTAGTTTGAGTAGTGCGGTAGGAACATCGATTGCCTTCTCTCTCACCTCTTCGTGTTTGTTGTGACACTTGTTGAGCTAGTTTGAGTAGTGCGGTAGGAACATCGATTGCCTTCTCATCTCTCACCTCTTCGTGTTGTTGTGACACTTGTTGAGCTAGTTTTGAGTAGTGCGGTAGGAACATCGATTGCCTTCTCTCTCACCTCTTCGTGTTGTTGTGACACTTGTTGAGCTAGTTTGAGTAGTGCGGTAGGAACATCGATTGCCTTTCTCTCTCACCTCTTCGTGTTGTTGTGACACTTGTTGAGCTAGTTTGAGTAGTGCGGTAGGAACATCGATTGCCTTCTCTCTCACCTCTTCGTGTTGTTGTGACACTTGTTGAGCTAGTTTGAGTAGTGCGGTAGGGAACATCGATTGCCTTCTCTCTCACCTCTTCGTGTTGTTGTGACACTTGTTTGAGCTAGTTTGAGTAGTGCGGTAGGAACATCGATTGCCTTCTCTCTCACCTCTTCGTGTTGTTGTGACACTTGTTGAGCTAGTTTGAGTAGTGCGGTAGGAACATCGATTGCCTTCTCTCTCACCTCTTCGTGTTGTTGTGACACTTGTTGAGCTAGTTTGAGTAGTGCGGTAGGAACATCGATTGCCTTCTCTCTCACCTCTTCGTGTTGTTGTGACACTTGTTGAGCTAGTTTGAGTAGTGCGGTAGGAACATCGATTGCCTTCTCTCTCACCTCTTCGTGTTGTTGTGACACTTGTTGAGCTAGTTTGAGTAGTGCGGTAGGAACATCGATTGCCTTCTCTCTCACCTCTTCGTGTTGTTGTGACACTTGTTTGAGCTAGTTTGAGTAGTGCGGTAGGAACATCGATTGCCTTCTCTCTCACCTCTTCGTGTTGTTGTGACACTTGTTTGAGCTAGTTTGAGTAGTGCGGTAGGAACATCGATTGCCTTCTCTCTCACCTCTTCGTGTTGTTGTGACACTTGTTGAGCTAGTTTGAGTAGTGCGGTAGGAACATCGATTGCCTTCTCTCTCACCTCTTCGTGTTGTTGTGACACTTGTTGAGCTAGTTTGAGTAGTGCGGTAGGAACATCGATTGCCTTCTCTCTCACCTCTTCGTGTTGTTGTGACACTTGTTTGAGCTAGTTTGAGTAGTGCGGTAGGAACATCGATTGCCTTCTCTCTCACCTCTTCGTGTTGTTGTGACACTTGTTTGAGCTAGTTTGAGTAGTGCGGTAGGAAACATCGATTGCCTTCTCTCTCACCTCTTCGTGTTGTTGTGACACTTGTTGAGCTAGTTTGAGTAGTGCGGTAGGAACATCGATTGCCTTCTCTCTCACCTCTTCGTGTTGTTGTGACACTTGTTGAGCTAGTTTGAGTAGTGCGAGTAGGAACATCGATTGCCTTCTCTCTCACCTCTTCGTGTTGTTGTGACACTTGTTGAGCTAGTTTGAGTAGTGCGGTAGGAACATCGATTGCCCTTCTCTCTCACCTCTTCGTGTTGTTGTGACACTTGTTGAGCTAGTTTGAGTAGTGCGGTAGGAACATCGATTGCCTTCTCTCTCACCTCTTCGTGTTGTTGTGACACTTGTTTGAGCTAGTTTGAGTAGTGCGGTAGGAACATCGATTGCCTTCTCTCTCACCTCTTCGTGTTGTTGTGACACTTGTTGAGCTAGTTTGAGTAGTGCGGTAGGAACATCGATTGCCTTCTCTCTCACCTCTTCGTGTTGTTGTGACACTTGTTGAGTTAGTTTGAGTAGTGCGGTAGGAACATCGATTGCCTTCTCTCTCACCTCTTTCGTGTTGTTGTGACACTTGTTGAGCTAGTTTGAGTAGTGCGGTAGGAACATCGATTGCCTTCTCTCTCACCTCCTCGTGTTGTTGTGACACTTGTTGAGCTAGTTTGAGTAGTGCGGTAGGAACATCGATTTGCCTTCTCTCTCACCTCTTCGTGTTGTTGTGACACTTGTTTGAGCTAGTTTGAGTAGTGCGGTAGGAACATAGATTGCCTTCTCTCTCACCTCTTCGTGTTGTTGTGACACTTGTTTGAGCTAGTTTGAGTAGTGCGGTAGGAACATCGATTGCCTTCTCTCTCACCTCTTCGTGTTGTTGTGACACTTGTTGAGCTAGTTTGAGTAGTGCGGTAGGAACATCGATTGCCTTCTCTCTCACCTCTTCGTGTTGTTGTGACACTTGTTGAGCTAGTTTGAGTAGTGCGGTAGGAACATCGATTGCCTTCTCTCTCACCTCTTCGTGTTGTTGTGACACTTGTTGAGCTAGTTTGAGTAGTGCGGTAGGAACATCGATTGCCTTCTCTCTCACCTCTTCGTGTTGTTGTGACACTTGTTGAGCTAGTTTGAGTAGTGCGGTAGGAACATCGATTGCCTTCTCTCTCACCTCTTCGTGTTGTTGTGACACTTGTTTGAGCTAGTTTGAGTAGTGCGGTAGGAAACATCGATTGCCTTCTCTCTCACCTCTTCGTGTTGTTGTGACACTTGTTGAGCTAGTTTGAGTAGTGCGGTAGGAACATCGATTGCCTTCTCTCTCACCTCTTCGTGTTGTTGTGACACTTGTTGAGTTAGTTTGAGTAGTGCGGTAGGAACATCGATTGCCTTCTCTCTCACCTCTTCGTGTTGTTGTGACACTTGTTGAGCTAGTTTGAGTAGTGCGGGTAGGAACATCGATTGCCTTCTCTCTCACCTCTTCGTGTTGTTGTGACACTTGTTGAGCTAGTTTGAGTAGTGCGGTAGGAACATCGATTGCCTTCTCTCTCACCTCCTCGTGTTGTTGTGACACTTGTTGAGCTAGTTTGAGTAGTGCGGTAGGAACATCGATTGCCTTCTCTCTCACCTCTTCGTGTTGTTGTGACACTTGTTTGAGCTAGTTTGAGTAGTGCGGTAGGAACATAGATTGCCTTCTCTCTCACCTCTTCGTGTTGTTGTGACACTTGTTGAGCTAGTTTGAGTAGTGCGGTAGGAACATCGATTGCCTTCTCTCTCACCTCCTCGTGTTGTTGTAGACGCGATTTCTCCTTTAGATTTCCACATTGCCAGCAAATAATGTCAGTAAAAACGAGGGCTCCTTTTGTAAATTTATAAAACGCGATTGCATGTTAGCAATGCAATTTTTCTTTTAAACAACAACAGTTTTATACTTAAGCATGCTATTATTTCCTTTAGCATGGACAAAGTAACGCTATTTATAGTTCACGGTTTTATAGAATAATCGTAACATATTTGTATTATATTAACTTATAAAAAAGTTTAGTAGATATTGAATACATTTTATTAAACATCTTCGGACAAGCGGAGAAAGAAATGTTTGAATAAAATGAATAAACTAAAATAAGTAAAGAAAAACCAAAGCCTAAGAAAAAAATGTGGTCACTGAAGTTATTCACAAGGTGTACAAAGGAAATTTGTTACAAGCTCCGTTCTTCTGGAAACAGTTCAACTGCCTGCTGTAGAGAGAAGGTTCGGCAGATTACTATGAAATAACTTATCGGATATTTAAAGTAATACAGTTTTGAAAATGTTATATCTTCGAAGTTATTCTTAATTTTATTTGCTGATTTATTCAACTTTTAGTAAGTAAAATATAGCTTAATAGTCTTTATTAGCTGTTGGAATATGTACAATACTTCAAATTAATAATTTAACATTAAAGCATTATCAAATCGTTAAATGAATTAAAAACCAGGTTTCAATCTTTTTTACAACTTACCAAACCCATTCTTTAAGTTTTTTTTATTACCAGAAACTTAACATGCTACCAGTGTTCCTAAGCTAAAACGGGTCAATTATTTAGTTATGAGGGTTCAACTTCTATTTTTGCAATCGCCACACAAAAATAATTGGATCATTAAACAAATCCGATAAAATACGAACTTGCATAAAAACTCTATGAATCCAATTGTGAATAAAATAAATGCTCATGCCAATCACTTGCTAAAATAAAACAATATTTTGTTCACGTTCCAAAAATGTAATTAAAAATTTTATGTAAATGTTTCAGAAACAAACAAGTTTGAGCCAAATAACAAGTTTTAGAAATTTTGGAAAGACATGATTTGCTTTAATATTAAATCTAAAAGGAAAACTAATTGGATGTAATAATCTTTGACGCGGTAGGAACATCGATTGCCTTCTCTCTCACCTCCTCGTGTTGTTGTGACACTTGTTTGAGATAGTTTGAGTAGTGCGGTAGGAACATCGATTGCCTTCTCTCTCACCTCCTCGTGTTGTTGTGACACTTGTTGAGCTAGTTTGAGTAGTGCGGTAGGAACATCGATTGCCTTCTCTCTCACCTCTTCGTGTTGTTGTGGCACTTTTTTGAGGTAGTTTGAGTAGTGCGGTAGGAACATCGATTGCCTTCTCTCTCACCTCTTCATGTTGTTGTGTGACACTTGTTGAGCTAGTTTGAGTAGTGCGGTAGGAACATCGATTGCCTTCTCTCTCACCTCTTCGTGTTGTTGTGACACTTGTTGAGCTAGTTTGAGTAGTGCGGTAGGAACATCGATTGCCTTCTCTCTCACCTCCTCGTGTTGTTGTGACACTTGTTGAGCTAGTTTGAGTAGTGCGGTAGGAAACATCGATTGCCTTCTCTCTCACCTCTTCGTGTTGTTGTGACACTTGTTTGAGCTAGTTTGAGTAGTGCGGTAGGAACATAGATTGCCTTCTCTCTCACCTCTTCGTGTTGTTGTGACACTTGTTTGAGCTAGTTTAAGTAGTGCGGTAGGAACATCGATTGCCTTCTCTCTCACCTCTTCGTGTTGTTGTGACACTTGTTGACCTAGTTTGAGTAGTGCGGTAGGAACATCGATTGCCTTCTCTCTCACCTCTTCGTGTTGTTGTGACACTTGTTTGAGCTAGTTTGAGTAGTGCGGTAGGAACATCGATTGCCTTCTCTCTCACCTCTTCGTGTTGTTGTGACACTTGTTGAGCTAGTTTGAGTAGTGCGGTAGGAACATCGATTGCCTTCTCTCTCACCTCTTCGTGTTGTTGTGACACTTGTTGAGCTAGTTTGAGTAGTGCGGTAGGAACATCCATTGCCTTCTCTCTCACCTCTTCGTGTTGTTGTGACACTTGTTTGAGCTAGTTTGAGTAGTGCGGTAGGAACATCGATTGCCTTCTCTCTCACCTCTTCGTGTTGTTGTGACACTTGTTGAGCTAGTTTGAGTAGTGCGGGTAGGAACATCGATTGCCTTCTCTCTCACCTCTTCGTGTTGTTGTGACACTTGTTGAGTTAGTTTGAGTAGTGCGGTAGGAACATCGATTGCCTTCTCTCTCACCTCTTCGTGTTGTTGTGACACTTGTTGAGCTAGTTTGAGTAGTGCGGTAGGAACATCGATTGCCTTCTCTCTCACCTCCTCGTGTTGTTGTGACACTTGTTTGAGCTAGTTTGAGTAGTGCGGTAGGAACATCGATTGCCTTCTCTCTCACCTCTTCGTGTTGTTGTGACACTTGTTTGAGCTAGTTTGAGTAGTGCGGTAGGAACATAGATTGCCTTCTCTCTCACCTCTTCGTGTTGTTGTGACACTTGTTTGAGCTAGTTTGAGTAGTGCGGTGTAGGAACATCGATTGCCTTCTCTCTCACCTCTTCGTGTTGTTGTGACACTTGTTGAGCTAGTTTGAGTAGTGCGGTAGGAACATCGATTGCCTTCTCTCTCACCTCTTCGTGTTGTTGTGACACTTGTTTGAGCTAGTTTGAGTAGTGCGGTAGGAACATCGATTGCCTTCTCTCTCACCTCTTCGTGTTGTTGTGACACTTGTTGAGCTAGTTTGAGTAGTGCGGTAGGAACATCGATTGCCTTCTCTCTCACCTCTTCGTGTTGTTGTGACACTTGTTGAGCTAGTTTGAGTAGTGCGGTAGGAACATCGATTGCCTTCTCTCTCACCTCTTCGTGTTGTTGTGACACTTGTTTGAGCTAGTTTGAGTAGTGCGGGTAGGAACATCGATTGCCTTCTCTCTCACCTCTTCGTGTTGTTGTGACACTTGTTGAGCTAGTTTGAGTAGTGCGGTAGGAACATCGATTGCCTTCTCTCTCACCTCTTTCGTGTTGTTGTGACACTTGTTGAGTTAGTTTTGAGTAGTGCGGTAGGAACATCGATTGCCTTCTCTCTCACCTCTTCGTGTTGTTGTGACACTTGTTGAGCTAGTTTGAGTAGTGCGGTAGGAACATCGATTGCCTTCTCTCTCACCTCTTCGTGTTGTTGTGACACTTGTTGAGCTAGTTTGAGTAGTGCGGTAGGAACATCGATTGCCTTCTCTCTCACCTCCTCGTGTTGTTGTGACACTTGTTGAGCTAGTTTGAGTAGTGCGGTAGGAACATCGATTGCTTTCTCTCTCACCTCTTCGTGTTGTTGTGACACTTGTTTGAGCTAGTTTGAGTAGTGCGGTAGGAACATAGATTGCCTTCTCTCTCACCTCTTCGTGTTGTTGTGACACTTGTTGAGCTAGTTTGAGTAGTGCGGTAGGAACATCGATTGCCTTCTCTCTCACCTCCTCGTGTTGTTGTAGACGCGATTTCTCCTTTAGATTTCCACATTGCCAGCAAATAATGTCAGTAAAAACGAGGGCTCCTTTTGTAAATTTATAAAAACGCGATTGCATGTTAGCAATGCAATTTTTCTTTTAAACAACAACAGTTTTATACTTAAGCATGCTATTATTTCCTTTAGCATGGACAAAGTAACGCTATTTATAGTTCACGGTTTTATAGAATAATCGTAACATATTTGTATTATATTAACTTATAAAAAAGTTTAGTAGATATTGAATACATTTTATTAAACATCTTCGGACAAGCGGAGAAAGAAATGTTTGAATAAAATGAATAAACTAAAAATAAGTAAAGAAAAACCAAAGCCTAAGAAAAAAATGTGGTCACTGAAGTTATTCACAAGGTGTACAAAGGAAATTTGTTACAAGCTCCGTTCTTCTGGAACAGTTCAACTGCCTGCTGTAGAGAGAAGGTTCGGCAGATTACTATGAAATAACTTATCGGATATTTAAAGTAATACAGTTTTGAAAATGTTATATCTTCGAAGTTATTCTTAATTTTATTTGCTGATTTATTCAACTTTTAGTAAGTAAAATATAGCTTAATAGTCTTTATTAGCTGTTGGAATATGTACAATACTTCAAATTAATAATTTAACATTAAAGCATTATCAAATCGTTAAATGAATTAAAAACCAGGTTTCAATCTTTTTTACAACTTACCAAACCCATTCTTTAAGTTTTTTTTATTACCAGAAACTTAACATGCTACCAGTGTTCCTAAGCTAAAACGGGTCAATTATTTAGTTATGAGGGTTCAACTTCTATTTTTGCAATCGCCACACAAAAATAATTGGATCATTAAACAAATCCGATAAAATACGAACTTGCATAAAAACTCTATGAATCCAATTGTGAATAAAATAAATGCTCATGCCAATCACTTGCTAAAATAAAACAATATTTTGTTCACGTTCCAAAAATGTAATTAAAAATTTTATGTAAATGTTTCAGAAACAAACAAGTTTGAGCCAAATAACAAGTTTTAGAAATTTTGGAAAGACATGATTTGCTTTAATATTAAATCTAAAAGGAAAACTAATTGGATGTAATAATCTTTGACGCCCTGTTTTTGGCGTGGAAGGGTCAGTGCTAAGATGTCGGGTTCTCCACAGACAAATTAAAATCAATATTATTAAAATGTACAACTGGCAATGCTCTCTGTTTAATAAGACGCCATATTGGGTTAAAATGCACCAAAACATATATTCAGTAATTCTTACTTGATACTGAACATGGACCCTGGCGACAACTCATTCCTTACAGATGGGATATCAGGCGGACAGTAACGGCAACGGCAGAATTGATTGACCGCAATTAGAAGCTCTGGATCCAAGGCACCAATTACCTTCGCTCCCTCTGTAATTTAGAAGAAAATAGAACCGCATTTCACTTTATGCCACATCATTCTTTCAGGAAGTTCTACTTAAAAATACAAAACACTGGTGGATGTTTGCCAGAGGCCGCTAACAGTATTGGCGTAAGTGTTTCTGTAATTCATTACAGATTTAAAAGTTATTGTGATGTAAGTAACAAATTGGCTGTCATATTTATTTCTAATTAACATCAAATTTTTACCCCCCACATCTCCACAGAAGAGATGGTGTTTGAATAGTACAGTGTGATCAATAACTAGTCCAATATGTAGATGTAGAGAGTGACAACATAGCTTGAGGTGTGGTCTCTATTGTGTCAAACACGAACAAACAACCTTGCATGTGGTCCATCATTTAAACCATCAATATAGATAAACATTAAAAGTCAATAGACTTGATTTATTTGATAACGGTTTAATAGCAAAAGGTTGTGCTTATCTCACTTCTATTGATTCAGCAATATTGATTCAAAAATTGTCTATTGATCTGTAAATCAGACAACTTTGAGGTGAATTTCTTTTACTAATAGTCTATTTTAAACTACAATCAAATTTAACCTGAAGTTTAAAGAGAGTTGAAGTCACGAGGTAAATAAGCACCATTGAGGTTGTGTATTTAACTTATCGGTTGATTCAATCTCGCTTCTTGTTAAAGCGCACCGACCACAGAATATTCTGAGTAAATATAATAATAAGTTTACAGGTTAGACAAAGGTTATTTTAGTCACCTAACGGAAAACAAAAATATTGATCCTAAAAACCATAATACTTAAACGAAAATCTAAAAAACTCCTTCCTAGTTTATACATCAATATCTCAAAGTAAAATCGTACAATACACTATTTATGTGTAACAACGATAAAATTGAACACTGGACTCTTCCTCTCATCAGGTGTGGGCGGACAACTCTCTCCTGTAAGGTTTCTGCCAAAAAGCTTTGGAACTTTGGAGCAGAGGCTTAGAGAGTGATTTGTGCCTGACAGCTGAATAAGGAACTACACGTTTGGCAAAAACTGAAAATGTTTAATTTAGATTCCTTTCGTATTAGTTTATCATGACTAACCTAAGAATATTCTGACTCATTTATAAATTTTATAAATTAACATTATAAACATTCTGAAAAAATAATTCATCAGTGAAAACGTATATAGATTGTATTTATTTATGTGCTATAATAAAAAGTAACGGGGACATTGAATGTTTGAACACGATGGGTAACACATTCATAAAGAATATTTACATTAACAGCACAATATGTAACTGTAAAGGAAGTAGTTGAACACTATACCATGTTACTATAACCTATAACAGCACAATATGTAACTGTAAAGGAAGTAGTTGAACACTATACCATGTTACTATAACCTATAACAGCACAATATGTAACTGTAAAGGAAGTAGTTGAACACTATACCATGTTACTATAACCTATAACAGCACAATATGTAACTGTAAAGGAAGTAGTTGAACACTATACCATGTTACTATAACCTATAACAGCACAATATGTAACTGTAAAGGAAGTAGTTGAACACTATACCATGTTTACTATAACCTATAAACAGCACAATATGTAACTGTAAAGGAAGTAGTTGAACACTATACCATGTTACTATAACCTATAACAGCACAATATGTAACTGTAAAGGAAGTAGTTGAACACTATACCATGTTACTATAACCTATAACAGCACAATATGTAACTGTAAAGGAAGTAGTTGAACACTATACCATGTTACTATAACCTATAACAGCACAATATGTAACTGTAAAGGAAGTAGTTGAACACTATACCATGTTACTATAACCTATAACAGCACAATATGTAACTGTAAAGGAAGTAGTTGAACACTATACCATGTTACTATAAACCTATAACAGCACAATATGTAACTGTAAAGGAAGTAGTTGAACACTATACCATGTTACTATAACCTATAACAGCACAATATGTAACTGTAAAGGAAGTAGTTGAACACTATACCATGTTACTATAACCTATAACAGCACAATATGTAACTGTAAAGGAAGTAGTTGAACACTATACCATGTTACTATAACCTATAACAGCACAATATGTAACTGTAAAGGAAGTAGTTGAACACTATACCATGTTACTATAACCTATAACAGCACAATATGTAACTGTAAAGGAAGTAGTTGAACACTATATACCATGTTTACTATAACCTATAACAGCACAATATGTAACTGTAAAGGAAGTAGTTGAACACTATACCATGTTACTATAACCTATAACAGCACAATATGTAACTGTAAAGGAAGTAGTTTGAACACTATACCATGTTACTATAACCTATAACAGCACAATATGTAACTGTAAAGGAAGTAGTTGAACACTATACCATGTTACTATAACCTATAACAGCACAATATGTAACTGTAAAGGAAGTAGTTGAACACTATACCATGTTACTATAACCTATAACAGCACAATATGTAACTGTAAAGGAAGTAGTTGAACACTATACCATGTTACTATAACCTATAACAGCACAATATGTAACTGTAAAGGAAGTAGTTGAACACTATACCATGTTACTATAACCTATAACAGCACAATATGTAACTGTAAAGGAAGTAGTTGAACACTATACCATGTTACTATAACCTATAACAGCACAATATGTAACTGTAAAGGAAGTAGTTGAACACTATACCATGTTACTATAACCTATAACAGCACAATATGTAACTGTAAAGGAAGTAGTTGAACACTATACCATGTTACTATAACCTATAACAGCACAATATGTAACTGTAAAGGAAGTAGTTGAACACTATACCATGTTACTATAACCTATAACAGCACAATATGTAACTGTAAAGGAAGTAGTTGAACACTATACCATGTTACTATAACCTATAACAGCACAATATGTAACTGTAAAGGAAGTAGTTGAACACTATACCATGTTACTATAACCTATAACAGCACAATATGTAACTGTAAAGGAAGTAGTTGAACACTATACCATGTTACTATAAACCTATAACAGCACAATATGTAACTGTAAAGGAAGTAGTTGAACACTATACCATGTTACTATAACCTATAACAGCACAATATGTAACTGTAAAGGAAGTAGTTGAACACTATACCATGTTACTATAACCTATAACAGCACAATATGTAACTGTAAAGGAAGTAGTTGAAACACTATACCATGTTACTATAACCTATAACAGCACAATATGTAACTGTTAAAAGGAAGTAGTTGAACACTATACCATGTTACTATAACCTATAACAGCACAATATGTAACTGTAAAGGAAGTAGTTGAACACTATACCCATGTTACTATAACCTATAACAGCACAATATGTAACTGTAAAGGAAGTAGTTGAACACTATAATACCATGTTACTATAACCTATAACAGCACAATATGTAACTGTAAAGGAAGTAGTTGAACACTATACCATGTTACTATAACCTATAACAGCACAATATGTAACTGTAAAGGAAGTAGTTGAACACTATACCATGTTACTATAACCTATAACAGCACAATATGTAACTGTAAAGAAAGTAGTTGAACACTATACCATGTTACTATAACCTATAACAGCACAATATGTAACTGTAAAGGAAGTAGTTGAACACTATACCATGTTACTATAACCTATAACAGGAAAACATTACCTAGACTACTGGTCTGTTTACTGTGACGTAGAGGATGGATCCATAAGTCTAGCTTTCAACATAACAGTATTTAATAATGTAAAACAGTGAGAATCACATGTTTCACTGAGATGACCTAGACTACTGGTCTGTTTACTGTGACGTAGAGGATGGTTCCATAAGTCTAGCTTTCAACATAACAGTATTTAATAATGTAAACAGTGAGAATCACATGTTTCACTGAGATGACCTAGACTACTGGTCTGTTTTACTGTGACGTAGAGGATGGATCCATAAGTCTAGCTTTCAACATAACAGTATTTAATAATGTTAACAGTGAGAATCACATGTTTCACTGAGATGACCTAGACTACTGGTCTGTTTACTGTGACGTAGAGGATGGATCCATAAGTCTAGCTTTCAACATAACAGTATTTAATAATGTAAACAGTGAGAATCACATGTTTCACTGAGATGACCTAGACTACTGGTCTGTTTACTGTGACGTAGAGGATGGTTCCATAAGTCTAGCTTTCAACATAACAGTATTTAATAATGTAAACAGTGAGAATCACATGTTTCACTGAGATGACCTAGACTACTGGTCTGTTTACTGTGACGTAGAGGATGGTTCCATAAGTCTAGCTTTCAACATAACAGTATTTAATAATGTAAACAGTGAGAATCACATGTTTCACTGAGATGACCTAGACTACTGGTCTGTTTACTGTGACGTAGAGGATGGATCCATAAGTGTCTAGCTTTCAACATAACAGTATTTCAAAATGTTGAACTGTGAGAATCACATGTTTCACTGAGATGACCTAGACTACCGGTCTGTTTACTGTGACGTAGAGGATGGATCCATAAGTCTAGCTTTCAACATAACAGTATTTCAAAATGTTGAACTGTGAGAATCACATGTTTCACTGAGATGACCTAGACTACTGGTCTGTTTACTGTGGACGTAGAGGATGGATCCATAAGTCTAGCTTTCAACATAACAGTATTTAATAATGTAAACAGTGAGAATCACATGTTTCACTGAGATGACCTAGACTACTGGTCTGTTTACTGTGACGTAGAGGATGGATCCATAAGTCTAGCTTTCAACATAACAGTATTTAATAATGTAAACAGTGAGAATCACATGTTTCACTGAGATGACCTAGACTACTGGTCTGTTTACTGTGACGTAGAGGATGGATCCATAAGTCTAGCTTTCAACATAACAGTATTTCAAAATGATGAACTGTGAGAATCACATGTTTCACACTGAGATGACCTAGACTACTGGTCTGTTTACTGTGACGTAGAGGATGGTTCCATAAGTCTAGCTTTCAACATAACAGTATTTAATAATGTAAACAGTGAGAATCACATGTTTCACTGAGATGACCTAGACTACTGGTCTGTTTACTGTGACGTAGAGGATGGATCCATAAGTCTAGCTTTCAACATAACAGTATTTAATAATGTAAAACAGTGAGAATCACATGTTTCACTGAGATGACCTAGACTACTGGTCTGTTTACTGTGACGTAGAGGATGGTTCCATAAGTCTAGCTTTCAACATAACAGTATTTAATAATGTAAACAGTGAGAATCACATGTTTCACTGAGATGACCTAGACTACTGGTCTGTTTACTGTGACGTAGAGGATGGATCCATAAGTCTAGCTTTCAACATAACAGTATTTCAAAATGTTGAACTGTGAGAATCACATGTTTCACTGAGATGACCTAGACTACTGGTCTGTTTACTGTGACGTAGAGGATGGATCCATAAGTCTAGCTTTCAACATAACAGTATTTAATAATGTAAACAGTGAGAATCACATGTTTCACTGAGATGACCTAGACTACTGGTCTGTTTACTGTGACGTAGAGGATGGTTCCATAAGTCTAGCTTTCAACATAACAGTATTTAATAATGTAAACAGTGAGAATCACATGTTTCACTGAGATGACCTAGACTACTGGTCTGTTTACTGTGACGTAGAGGATGGTTCCATAAGTCTAGCTTTCAACATAACAGTATTTAATAATGTAAACAGTGAGAATCACATGTTTCACTGAGATGACCTAGACTACTGGTCTGTTTACTGTGACGTAGAGGATGGTTCCATAAGTCTAGCTTTCAACATAACAGTATTTAATAATGTAAACAGTGAGAATCACATGTTTCACTGAGATGACCTAGACTACTGGTCTGTTTACTGTGACGTAGAGGATGGATCCATAAGTCTAGCTTTCAACATAACAGTATTTATTAATGTAAACAGTGAGAATCACATGTTTCACTGAGATGACCTAGACTACTGGTCTGTTTACTGTGACGTAGAGGATGGATCCATAAGTCTAGCTTTCAACATAACAGTATTTAATAATGTAAACAGTGAGAATCACATGTTTCACTGAGATGACCTAGACTACTGGTCTGTTTACTGTGACGTAGAGGATGGATCCATAAGTCTAGCTTTCAACATAACAGTATTTAATAATGTAAACAGTGAGAATCACATGTTTCACTGAGATGACCTAGACTACTGGTCTGTTTACTGTGACGTAGAGGATGGATCCATAAGTCTAGCTTTCAACATAACAGTATTTCAAAATGTTGAACTGTGAGAATCACATGTTTCACTTAGATGACCTAGACTACCGGTTTGTTTACTGCGACGTTGAATTTATTGCTTTTATTTTTATTCTAACATTCTCGATTGTTCTTATTTTAATTTTAAAGTATATAAAAAAAGTGCTGTGAAGAAAGAGAACAAGATTAAAATGATGCAAAAACTTAAAAACTACTATTCCTAGGTTATAGAAAAACCAAATGTCATTTTATTGTCTGACGTCTGCCATTTAACATTTTACACTGATCTATTTTTAATTGAGAGCGGCTTGTTTGTAATAAGTAAAATGTATATAAAGCTTACAACCTAAAGGCCTAATTACAGAGACTCAGTGTTATGTGTGTGTGTGTGTGTGTGTATATATATATATATATATATATATATATATATATATACAATTTATTTAAGTTATACAATTTAATTGCAAATCCAAACAAATTTAAGAAACGGCTTTTTAGGCAGTTATTGAGTTTAGACAAATTATATATGATATTTCTCTTGATATTTGGATCAGGGACAATATCTGAAAAGTTTGGTAGGGTGTACTGGGACACTCTGTATTAAAAAAAACAAGGCTACAAAATACCGTTTAGTATTAGTTTTTTCTTTTGTTACAAAGTTGGTACTAGGGTAGCGGTTTTCGTAACGTTTCTTTGCAACGATTCTAAGCACGTGCGTGAACGAAAAATTGATTCGTGTATCGGTTAATAAATAATTTGACCGCGCCAATTTGCAATTTACAAACTAATTTAAGCTTTAGGAGCCCGAGGTCGAGGTGGACACCCCTCAAGGTGCAGAGACAGCCAGCTTTGACAGATATTTTAGTTTAGAAAATATAATTTAATTCAATCTAATCCCCCCGGTTTTAAAACTAATGTGATCCTATTCAGACAGCAACTACGGTGCACCACATTTATAAATGGTAATAGCATCTTCTGTAAAAAAGCACCATAGTATAATTCCCCTAAAATTAACCAAATTAAGTCCTAAGAATTATTGGAAGGATCTCACCCATACAGCCACGGAGCAACCGGAACAACTGCGCTCGTCTTTTGAGCGACTCCCCCGACCTTTGATAACCGGCGTCAGTAGCGCCCTCTATCATGCAAGACAACTATGCCTATCTGACCACCTGATAACTAACTGTTGTGCCTTCGGCACATCTTTATCAATGTTATCAAACAGCTACGTATTCCAAAATAATGGAAATACAGGCTTTTTTTAAATAATTTTAACATTAATTATTGATCTATTAGGTATTACAAGATACTTATAAATGATAAAAATATATTTTATCAAAGATTCCAATATTTTAGCAAAATTTAAATTTAAACTCATTTCCTGAAAAGAAAACACTGACATCAGAAATACAATCGCCTAACTCAGTTTGAAATCCAACAATAATTTTATTGGATTTCAACATCGGATTCGTCTTTTCTTAATTGCGCAGAACATAACGGTAATATTACTCGATGATTGTTCTACTTATAGAAGTTAATAGCCCCTCCTCACCCCCCACCACCAATTGCCGCTTTCATTGCGCTGCTGCGTATTTTTAAAACGCTTTGGAATCTTGGGTTACGAAGGTCGTTCCAATGTTATTACTTTCAAGGAACTGGTCGAAGTCAATTAAATTAGCTAAGGATAAATTCAATTATAATTGATTCTATTGTAAGATTGGCTAAAGTAGCATAAACGAGGGCTCTGAATTATAACATTGCATTTTAAAATTAAATACTAGTGTTAATTAGAAATGTGGTTCTTTGTGCATAAGCATTTAAAAATATTATTGAACATGATGAAAGATATAACCACATGTACGTAAATAATGAATGAATATGGGCGTGTAAAGAGACGAATTGTGCATAGAGTTCAGTGACCACAGCGAGACAATGTCAACAGACGCGTTGTAGGGACTAAACTGTAAACTCGGCGCTGTAAGGTACTTGATAAATATAGTTAGATTGCATTAAATTATGCATGATTTTTATAGTTTATTTTTATTATTATTATAATAGAGTCCGTAAAAGTAATATAAACCTTCTCGTCTAGATTTCTTATTCTCGTATGTAGGTGTTACACCTAAATTTAGTGTTCTAGTGATAGTAATAGTATCGTGACATTGGCAATTTATGATACTTTCATTCTGTTCAAATGACATTTTATAGTTATAGGCACAATGTATTGTGGAATATATAGTCTTTTTGTAAAATTAAAAATCAGGCTTCCCTACCACTGTGCCTGCAGTTGTTTCCTATTGTAATCTAACGTTCAATTTAACCTGAAAATATAAAAAAATCTCCATTTAATATTCTTATATTCTTACGTTACAAAATTAAACTTTATGGGGATTGAGAACAGTTTGTTATGCCTAAGGAAGTGTTTAGTATTAAAAATAGAAGCCGAAATTCTTATCTTCAAAATACGACTACAATGGTCTCCTTTGTTGAAAGTGTATAATTGACAATAATTTCTGAATATTTACGTTTGTTAATGTTGTAAATATGTATTACATGTTGTATCAGTTACAGTATTTTATTGGACAGATCTCAGATTAGGCCGAGATCAAAGTACAGGTGTAAAGGCTGTCGCTGGGACCACAAAAGGCGAGCACAATGGAAGATAGGATTGTGGTACAGATTGGAATCCAACTGCTCTTTGAGACAAATCACTGACACGAGATTGGAACTGTATTTTTCATTAGCAGCCATTCCATTTTCCAATCATCTGATTGGCTGAGTTCCTGATTACTTGATCCTCAACTTCGACTGAGTCTCTATGACTCTGTCTTGACTGATTCTCACTAAACCGTACTGAAGTTAACGTTCGTGAATGATGAAAACATAATAATTAAATTTGTATGATTGTTAGCTAAAAGCATTGTTATTTTCATTGAAATATAAACAAGTTTGAACGAATAATAAATACTCCACATTATCTTTTAATAAAAGCGACTTATGTTTGTTGAATTGATAAACAATTTATAAAAATTTAGTGAAATAATGATGTATTGATGTAATTTTTCACCATATTCTATAATTAAAGTAATAATATATATTGAGAACATGCAAGAAACAATCTTTTACATGTAAGGAAACAGGACGAAACGCCACGCTAAACTTGCATTTAAAGTTTTAAGTCTAAAGTCATTTTATTCTGGAGATGTTCTGTTTGGAACGTACGTCTGAGCTGAGGAACAAATATTTATTGTTATCTGTGATGTTGCACATCGTTTTGTGGATCAGTAGACCCTGAGTCGATTGACTGCAGCGAACGTTTTCACGCGCCACGGTTGCCTAAGTACATTAAGTACCCGTGAGCTACACAAGGATTTGTTAGAACAGCAATACCCAATTGTTCATTAACTCAGGGGTACGTACTGTATAGAGGCAGCTATGGCGCACAAAACGATCACTGCAAAACAGTCTCCGCGGGATCTAAGTGCGATTCACAGTACGTTATTTAATACTACGGAGCAAAAATTATATTACGTATAACATTCGCCATAACCATACGTCCGTAGGATCTGATTGTGAGTGATACAAAGATGTAATACATCATAGAACAACAGTAAATATTTTATTCTTAGTTCAGATATACGTACTGTACGGAGCGACCATGACGCTTGAAATGATCATCACAATCAGTCAACGCGGGATCTGATTGTGATTCACAGCAAGATGTAATACATCATAGAACAACAGTAAATATTTTATTCTTAGGTCAGATGTACGTACTGTACGGAGCGACCATGACGCTTGAATGGATCATCACAATCAGTCAACGCGGGATCTGATTGTGATTCAGAGCAAAATGTATTACATCAGAGAACAACAGTAAATATTTTATTCTTAGGTCAGATGTACGTACTGTACGGAGGCGACCATGACGCTTGAAATGATCATCACAATCAGTCAACGCGGGATCTGATTGTGATTCAGAGCAAAATGTATTACATCAGAGAACAACAGTAAATATTTTATTCTTAGGTCAGATGTACGTACTGTACGGAGCGACCATGACGCTTTAAATGATCATCACAATCAGTCAACGCGGGATCTGATGGTGATTCAGAGCAAGATGTATTACATCAGAGACCAACAGTAAATATTTGTTTCTTAGGTCAGATGTACGTACTGTACGGAGCGACCATGACGCTTGAAATGATCATCTCAATCAGTCAATGCGGGATCTGATTGTGATTCAGAGCAAGATGTATTACATCAGAGACCAACAGTAAATATTTGTTTCTTAGGTCAGATGTACGTACTGTACGGAGCGACCATGACGCTTGAAATGATCATCACAATCAGTCAACGCGGGATCTGATTGTGATTCACAGCAAAATGTAATACATCAGTGAACAACAGTAAATATTTTATTCTTAGGTCAGATGTACGTACTGTACGGAGCGACCATGACGCTTGAAATGATCATCACAATCAGTCAAAGCGGGATCTGATTGTGATTCAGAGCAAGATTTATTACATCAGAGACCAACAGTAAATATTTTATTCTTAGTTCAGATATACGTACTGTACGGAGCGACCATGACGCTTGAAATTATCATCACAATCAGTCAACGCGGGATCTGATTGTGATTCACAGCAAGATGTAATACATCAGTGAACAACAGTAAATATTTGTTTTTAGCTTAGATCTACGTACTACACGGAGGAGACACTGACGCGTCATATGATCATTACAATCAGTCAACGCGGGATCTGATTGTGATTCAGAGCAAAATGTATTACATCAGAGAACAACAGTAAATATTTTATTCTTAGGTCAGATGTACGTACTGTACGGAGCGACCATGACGCTTTAAATGATCATCACAATCAGTCAACGCGGGATCTGATGGTGATTCAGAGCAAGATGTATTACATCAGAGACCAACAGTAAATATTTGTTTCTTAGGTCAGATGTACGTACTGTACGGAGCGACCATGACGCTTGAAATGATCATCTCAATCAGTCAATGCGGGATCTGATTGTGATTCAGAGCAAGATGTATTACATCAGAGACCAACAGTAAATATTTGTTTCTTAGGTCAGATGTACGTACTGTACGGAGCGACCATGACGCTTGAAATGATCATCACAATCAGTCAACGCGGGATCTGATTGTGATTCACAGCAAGATGTAATACATCAGTGAACAACAGTAAATATTTTATTCTTAGGTCAGATGTACGTACTGTACGGAGCGACCATGACGCTTGAAATGATCATCACAATCAGTCAACGCGGGATCTGATTGTGATTCAGAGCAAGATTTATTACATCAGAGACCAACAGTAAATATTTGTTTCTTAGGTCAGATGTACGTACTGTACGGAGCGACCATGACGCTTGAAATGATCATCTCAATCAGTTCAATGCGGGATCTGATTGTGATTCAGAGCAAGATGTATTACATCAGAGACCAACAGTAAATATTTGTTTCTTAGGTCAGATGTACGTACTGTACGGAGGCGACCATGACGCTTGAAATGATCATCACAATCAGTCAACGCGGGATCTGATTGTGATTCAGAGCAAGATTTATTACATCAGAGACCAACAGTAAATATTTTATTCTTAGTTCAGATATACGTACTGTACGGAGCGACCATGACGCTTGAAAATGATCATCACAATCAGTCAACGCGGGATCTGATTGTGATTCACAGCAAGATGTAATACATCAGTGAACAACAGTAAATATTTTATTCTTAGGTCAGATGTACGTACTGTACGGAGCGACCATGACGCTTGAAATGATCATCACAATCAGTCAAACGCGGGATCTGATTGTGATTCAGAGCAAGATTTATTACATCAGAGACCAACAGTAAATATTTTATTCTTAGTTCAGATATACGTACTGTACGGAGCGACCATGACGCTTGAAATGATCATCACAATCAGTCAACGCGGGATCTGATTGTGATTCACAGCAAGATGTAATACATCAGTGAACAACAGTAAATATTTTATTCTTAGGTCAGATGTACGTACTGTACGGAGCGACCATGACGCTTGAAATGATCATCACAATCAGTCAACGCGGGATCTGATTGTGATTCAGAGCAAGATTTATTACATCAGAGACCAACAGTAAATATTTTATTCTTAGTTCAGATATACGTACTGTACGGAGCGACCATGACGCTTGAAATTATCATCACAATCAGTCAACGCGGGATCTGATTGTGATTCACAGCAAGATGTAATACATCAGTGAACAACAGTAAATATTTGTTTTTAGCTTAGATCTACGTACTACACGGAGGAGACACTGACGCGTCATATGATCATTACAATCAGTCAACGCGGGATCTGATTGTGATCTATAGAATGATGTGCTACACAAGTTATCACAAAAGTAATTTTAAAATTAATATTTGCAAATTAACACGCATTTTTCTTTCCTTATGATTAATTAAGCTGAGTTTTCATCCGTTATTATTAAGAATAGACGTTGGTCAATGTTCCTGGTCAATTCAGAGGTAAGGAAGAAGCTCAGGTGTATCTAAATGTTAAGGAAAGTTTTTCATTGGCTATTTTGTATTATAAATAATTTCTGTTTAGTGTAGTTTATTTCAATTATATCCCCAGGAACTATAATAAATCTTTAATTATAAGTAGTATAAAATTCGTATGTCTACTACTCAGATATTATACCCATTATTACATTATTAATTCATCACCACATATTCTATATTACCAATGTGAAAAAGTTTCTAAGTGTGTTCAGTAACAATACAGGAAAGGATGTATAGAAAGGGGACTTGAGATTTATTTGTTTACAAAACTGTAACAATGTGGCAGTGAATAGTACAGTGCAGTACATTGTCGTTGTTTTATAAACGATCCAATATCCGAGTGTACAGGCGCTCCTAGGCGGTTTGTTATCACCATGTAACAATGTGGCAGTGAATAGCACAGTGCAGTACATTGTCGTTGTTTTATAAACGATCCAATATCCGAGTGTACAGGCGCGCCTAGGCGGTTTGTTATCACCATTGTAACAAGGTCGTGAAAACATTACCTAATTTAAAATTGTATTTTGTTTTAGAATTTAAATTTAATGAATTACTTTGCTCGATCACATAATAACACTATACTAGTAGACTATTAAGTATTTATTAAATAAGTGTATTTACCTAACAGAGTAACAGCAATTCAATGTTATTGATGCGATATTACTTCGATATTCTGACGCGCTGCCTGTAGGCTACTGTTACAAATGACTTTATGTTTAGAGCTGTAACTATGAGTGCAACAACAACGTCCCCACACACATTCATTTAGTGATGACGTTTGAAATAGTGGAAACCTTATGGGCTTATATAGTGACAGTAAGCTTATTTGGGCTGATCACAAATATTGCGTGTGTGGTAGGCTTTTTTATCGAAGCAGTTCAAAAAATTATATAAGAAGTGGTTGTTTTGAATTTTTCAGTTGTATTTTGTTATAAGGATTAAAACTCCGTGGTCTTTGGTTCAGATATTCAAATAGTACTTCTGATAGAATTTTCAAAAAATAACAGAAAGTTGCTAAAATTGTTATTAACTGTGATCAGGAAACAAGTTGTAGGCAACGGTCCATTAAAGAGTTTATACCTACTGTTACAAAATGCAATCTCTTAATATTAAAAATAATTATCTTATAAATAAACATTTTGTTCGGATCAGTAAAACGCAGACAAATTTCTCATGTAATTACATCAACTCTTGTTTATACATTAAACCATAAAGCACAAGTTCTTAGAACAAATAGATTAAAAGAAATATATCGTCGGTGTTATGTAAAAAGGGCAAATTCACCAAAAGTGTGTTTTTCATGTTTTTGCCGATTTGGCTTCCTGGTATTAAGATCTATCGATATGTAAAACGGCATATCTGTAGAATAGTTCGTTCCCTTTGAAACAGCAAATGACAAAAGGGCGAATATAATATTGGTTGTGTTAAAAAGGCGAATAGTTCTATTCGCCCTTTTTCCTTACCGTAAACAGCCAACTGTCACGTCAAAAGGGCGAATAATAAGTGTTATGAATAATAAGGGAGAATGAACCAAGTAGTCTTCTGTACACATTATTACAATATTATTAATTAATTACTATTGTATTAATACGATATAATGCCATAACATTATAATAGTATAATACATGATATATATTAATTAGTTTGTTCTACTCTATTAAATAAACACAATTTGTGTTTGTGTTACAAGTAAGATTGGCACCACTGAAACTGAAACAGATGTTGCTAATAAAAGAATGTTTCCTGAGCGGACACCTGCAGTCTGAAATTGTACAGTGGTTTAATACTGAAAAGATTTTAATTGTGTTTCAATTATATTTACTTGTGAATTGTAGTGATGCAACTTAAGACTATTTAGGTGAGTACACTTAAAGTTGTGTTAGCTTATCATTAAGTAGAAATGATCAAGTTATTAAAAGAAGCCTAGGTTTGTTACTTTTTTAGGTTAAGACCTTTTGTATTTTCCTCTGATGTTATATAATAACTAAAATACAATCAAGGGATATTATTGAAGTATTTCTTGCCAGAATATCTTGCAATCCTTGTGTATTGATCATCAATATATGTCTTGCACTGATACAAGAGTGGTTTGTTTTTATTTCTTGTTGCTTTAACGACGTGTGAAATCTTTCTCGTGAACAAACAGTATTCACATTACTGATGCTCGTATTAGCCAAGGAGGATATTTGCCTTTAAAATGTAATAAATGGTCGCAGCACCCTAATCAGGTGTTTTTTATTTCAGGCCCAGAATATTTTACTCACGAGCACAAAACATTTTGGCGCGGCTTAAAGAACATAATGCAGATAATTTTGTTCAAGGAGTAAACACCATGCAATTGAGCAAAATGAACAATTGGCTTTCGAAGGTAAACAATCCAGAAATAATACTTGAAGCGGATACAAATATTGTAAATAATGAAAGTACTAAAGAATTTTACAATTTGCAGCCTGTGCAGCCCTCGCCATCAACTTCGTTTAATAATATGGAAGAGTTGTCAAACCATCGAACAGATACTAATGAAACAGGCATACTTAACCTCTCTTCATCAACTTCATTGATGAATGTTTAAGCAATGATTCATTAACAATAAATGAAATTGATTTGGGCCATTATTTATCATCACCAGGCAATGCTGAGAATTTTGTTGAAAATGACAGCGTTGACAAAAGCCTGCATGAAGAGACTCTGATTAGAAAGGGTTTCATGTGCTATCATTGTTCAATAGTTTTTGAAAACAAAAAAGTTTTAAGACAACACATAACCAAACGACATATGGTTTTAGAAGAATCTGAATCAGAAGATGAAATAATTCTTGATTCAATGAATCAAGAAATGAATGAACTTGATTCAAAATGATGAAATAGGACTTCAGCATAAGAAACAGAGAAAAATTAACAATCAAAACAAGGCGACTACTATGAAAAAGCGTCAATAAAGAAAATGTTTAAGGGTTGCAGGAAAATCGTACGTAAGTGTGATGGGAAACGTGATAAAAAGAAAAAAAAACCATTTTTTTCATGCACCAACTGCCCTCTAAAATGTAGTACCAAATTTTCTGAAAACGAAAAGAATGAATTTTTCTTAGCATTTTGGAAAATGGGCGAAGATGACAAGAATCAAGACGGACAACGACAGTATGTAGCAAGCCATGTAGTCGAATCAGAGCCTGAAAGACGTCGAGTAAATATTTATTCCTCGAAAAAAAACGCAGCCTCCACTACTACTTAGAAAAGGATACCGAGCGTGTACGTGTTTGTCACAAATTCTTTTTCTCAGTTTTTTCAATAACTGAAAAGTTTGTAAGAGTCAGTCTAGAGAAAAATAATGATGTTGGGATTGTGTCGGTAGATGGGAGGGGTAAACAATCATCTGCCAACAAAATTCCTGCATGGATTGAAGAACATGCTCGTAAGCACATCCTCTCATTTCCTACAGTGGAATCACACTACTGTAGGAAATCGAGCAATAAGCTTTATTTATCATCTCAATTAAATATTGAAAAATTGTATACTCTTTATGAGAAAAATGTAAAGAGGATAACTTAGCAATAACAGTACAAAGTTTACTTTTACTCGTATGGTAATCTTAGGTTTCATAAACCTAAAAAAGACAGTGCAACATCTGCAATCGTTACGAATCATTGTCTGTTGAAGAGAAAGAAACTGAGAAAGACCAACATAATAAACATTTGAAAAACAAAGAGAGAGTTCGTGAAATAAAAAAAAGAAAAAATCAATGAGTGTAAAGATAGTAATGGGAAAAAAACTGTTGCTAATTTTGATCTTCAGGCAGTTCTTGAGTGTCCTTAAGGCCAAGTGTCTTCTATTTTTTATAAAAGAAAACTAGCCGTGTATAATTTAACAGTATTTGATCTTACATTCAAAGAAGGAACATGCAACTTGTGGGATGAGACTGGAGGAAACAGAGGCTCAACAGAGATAGGAACCTGTATCTTCAATTATATTAAAGACCACCCAAACATAGAAGAATTCTTTTTCTCAAGTGATAGTTGTGGTGGTCAAAACCTAAACCAGTATTTTTCTACTGCACTTTTGCATGCTATGCGACTAACAAGTTGTCAAGTTATAGATCATGTGTTTTATGAACCAGGCCATTCACAACAGGAGGGTGATGTGATGCACTCTACCATAGAAAGGGCTTCAAAAAACATACAGGTTAATATGCCTTCTGAATTGGGAATACCCAATTCAGAAGAATAATAATTTGCCAGACTGCAAGAAAGACACCGGAACCTTACAAAGTTGTGTATTTTAATCATGATGCTTTTATTGACTGGACTGAATTGGCAAGCACAAACAAAGATACCCAAAGATATAAAACTGTATCTGGTAAAGTTGTACAGTGGAGGAAAATAAAATGGTTCAGGTATTTGAAAAGTAAACCAGGTTCAATTTTTTTTTTAAGTACGAATACAATGATGAGCTTTTTCACGAGATAATAATGAAAAGTGTTGGTAGGCCACATCTTTTTAAATTAGAAAACCTTCCTAAGGCCTACAAAACCCGTCTACCAATATCGGAGCTAAAATACAAAGACCTAATGGATCTCTGTAAATCAAGAGTAGTTCCTGTACACCACCACAAAATTTTTGAAGAACTTCCTAAAGAAGTGAAAAACCACCACCCGGAGGGACAAAAAAAAGAAAAAAAGTCCTTCCTTAACGTTTTCCTTTTAGTCTATGTTGTAAATGTTAAGACACTAAAATATTTTTTCATAATGGTGTAATTGTATGGCTCAATAAATTTGTACTATTTAAAATCTAATAAAAGGTTTTACTTGTTCTAATTTTAAACTATTTTCACCTTGTACTACTACGTAATATTAATTCCATTCATAGTCTCAATAAAAACTATATTAATTGTATTATATTATAAAAAGACAAATACCCAACTTGGTTTTATTCAGGTTTAAGTATGTAAGAAGGGCGAATAAGCCTACATGATGCTAAAAAATATTTTTTATTAATTTAAAAATGTAGTTTATTTAATTGAAACTTTGCAAATACTAAGAAAAATATATTGTTTATTTGAATTTAATATTACACAAGTGTAGAAAGCTATTAAATAATTTTGTTATAGGTTCAAATGTTTAAAAACGCTCTCCTGAAAAATGCCTTTTTGGTTGGTTCGCCTTTTTTACATAACACCGACGATATCAGATTGTTGCCATTTATTATAAAAATAAGTGTTATTTATATAATGATACTGACTATATTCTAATTTTAATCTCTGTTCTGTAGACTCTCTGATGTTTTCAAATTGTTACCTTGTTTTGTTGTTGTTTTAGATATCCATTTTATTTATGACATTGTATTGTTATAGTTGAATTTTAATGAATTTTTGCCTTGTTAATGTACTGTTGGTTTTGGAAGTGACTACTTCTTTTGCTGGGCTATGGATGTATGTTTTCCAAGGTGGAAAGAATTTTGTTTCGCGTCACGGAACATCACGCTGTTCGCTCTGTAGCTGCTAGGGGCAGAACTATCGTGGCCATTTTGATGTCAGGCCATTTTTCGTTCCGTGGTTATCAAGCCGTTCTATTTATAGGTTAATGTTTCTCCTTGTAAAAGTGACCACTTCTTTTGACGGGATATCGATGTATGTTTTGCACATATTTATATTAATTTTCCTTAAACATGCCTGCTGCTGTCCTAGTCCTGGTCACTATTTATCTTTTAATCTACTGCCTGTTACTATTTCATAAGTTTGTAGCTAATGTAATATGAAAAATGAATGATTGCCAACCATAGATTACAAACAAATAAATTTCTAATTAAACAACAGTTTATCAGTAACAACATTGCTGTCAGAACCTAAAAGGTTTTGGTCTATAAATTTTTCTACTAAAATAATATTATAAATTAAGCAAGTCAAGACAATTATGACAAATATGATTGTACTGAATTGACTTCTTTATTGTTTGACGTTCTTGTTTGGAAAACCTCCTGAACCCTTGCTCCCAACAAGTTCTACATAAGTTCCTATTATGTCCCGAGGATCAAGACGTGAGGCTCTATTGACCGATAGTGAGTTGTGACGTGTTTAATGTGATCACAAGTTACTGAGCCCAGTCCGAAATTACGTGATTGTTCTTCTGGGCTAAACTCTTATATAAGCCAAAAAACAGAATGCCGAGCAACTGTTACCAAGAATACGAAGAAAGAAAGCGTAATCGACCCAAAGCACAAGATATTGCACTAGGTATATGTAAATGTCACAAATAGTCTCACAGAAATACGGTTAATTTAATTGAAATTGTTGAAACATACTAAAAAGAATAATATTTATAAAACTATGTACAATATACGTTTAAAATTTCTTTTTTAAATTATAATAATGTTGTGAAATTATATTATCATAAAATAATGTACAATGTTTTGGAAATGTTATTAAAATGATAACAATTTGTGTAACGTAAGAGTTAAAAATAACTTAAGTAGCCGCGGTTACTCAGTGAGAATGCCACCGTTGTCGGTAAGACAGAGTCATAGAGACTCAGTCGAAGTTTAGGATCAAGTAATCAGGAACTCAGCCAATCAGATGATTGGAAAATGGAATGGCTGCTAATGAAAAATACAGTTCCAATCTCGTGTCAGTGATTTGTCTCAAAGAGCAGTTGGATTCCAATCTGTACCACAATCCTATCTTCCATTGTGCTCGCCTTTTGTGGTCCCAGCGACAGCCTTTACACCTGTACTTTGATCTCGGTCTAATCTGAGATCTGTCCTATAAAATGTTTGCAGAAACTTATTATTTTATAAGTTATAATTTATTTAGTTTTATTTAAATATTTTTAGATCAATATAAATCTTTACTTAACAATAGATTTAATAAAAATCTAGTATTAATGATTTCAAAAATTTCGATAACAATGGATATTTTTTATTAATGCAGATTAGCAAGTAATTGTTTGCAAAAAATTTATCAGCAACTATATTACTGTTATTTGTTCAAGATTAGTTAAAGAACGCAAAGGGTCAATTTTTAAAGTTAGTGGAGAAATATTATTTTTCGGGACATTTGCCATCGTTCAGTGAAACAAAAAATCAGTAACACTACGTTTCGAAATCTGCAATCTGAACTCTTCTTCAGGTAAATAAACTAACCTATTACATTTCGAAATGTGCAGTTAGAGATTTCACTTGAAGCTAGTCTCTATCAATAAACGACTGTTGGGAATTGTCGATTCACTTCCAGTGTAAAGCCCCCTTGTTGGCTCACACAAATTACAACAGGATCGAAGCCTTGCCTTGTATTGTTTCGGTAAACTTAGAGGTGTGCTAAATTTCTATAATTTCTATCGCAGCTAATCTCTATCAATAAACCACATATGGGAGTTGTCGAGCCAATTCCAGTTAGGATCAAATCCTTGCCTTTTATTATGTTGGGAAATTTAGAGATGTGCTGTAGTTTACTTGCAGCTAATCTCTATTAATAAATGACAGTTAAAAGTCGTCGGTCCAATTCCAGTTGAAAGCTCCCTCGATGGCTTACACCAATTACGTTGGGATCAAAACCTTGCTTTGTATTGTTTTGGGACATTTTGAGATTTTTCCAGTTAGCCCGGATTTTCGTTATGTCGGATCGGCCGCGCTCCCGGCTAGTCAAACTTAACGAGGTTTTACTGTACAAACTTACAAGAACTTCAAATTTATTTATGTTTTACAGGATACCTCAAATCGGCAGTAATTTATTTTTCGTGCTCTCTCCGAAAATCTAAATATTTCTAACTCTTGTAAAATTTTTCTGCATGCATGTGAATTTTACAAATTATAAGAGTATTATTTAAAAAAAATACAATACATATCTATGTATATACATTTAAAACAGTGTTTGGAAATATAATCATTTAGGGTATTGTTTTTATATTATATTGAATAGAACATTTAAAGAAATGTTAGAATGTACAGTTAATAGAGATTAATAATAATAGACATGGATAATAATAGATTAGATAATAGACATGGAAGTGATGATAGTAGAGTTGATGTTTTACTTTGAATCTCAATCCTCTAGACCAACTTGTTTGAGAGGGTACAGACACAGAAATCGGAATTCGTACATCAGAAACTGGCGGGAGATTTCATAAATTTGCCATAGTTTAATATTTTACACCAATTATACACTACGTTTCGAGGATTGATCTCTACCTCCTCCTTCAGGTGTCAAAACCCTTGCTGTTGTGTGTGACGTGTTGTATGTGGTCTTGGCTTGTGTGCAGTGACATCACATGGGTTTATTCTCTCCAGTCTGGAATTCGTTGTATCACTTAAACCTTTAAATAGTAGTTCATTTTCGTACCTTTCTGTTTTTAATGCATTATAGCGTATGACTGTTGACACCTGATGACGAGGTGGATTCCAATCCTTAATAAACATTGTTATGTGCAACATACCGATAGCAAATATTAGAAAGTTTTCCTACACTTTCAAATTATCCAAATTTTGGGACACTGAAACAAAAGATACTGGAACGATTCTAATCTATTTAGTATAATTATGTCGATCTCACATCATTACACGAAATACATTACAATCTTTTCTATTTTATAGTTTCTACCATGCGCGTATTTGAAATAAAAAGTGCTATCACTTATAATTAATATGCACGTAAGTTCCTACGTACAACGTGCGAGGACTGGTACAAGAACAATACACAAAGCCACAAAGGTATTGAAGTTGTGTATAACGACGAATATAAACGAGCACAAGTGAACATTAATCCTATGACACACGTGTGACTCAATCTGCGGTGTGGTTTCATATGTATGACTTCGAAACTCGATCACTTTATGCAGTGTGGGGCTTAGTCTGGCCTGAATATACATGAATTTGAGTTACCTCAGGGAATACCGGATTGTAGTCGCGCAGGTCATAGCTTACGGCACACATCGTTTCTGAACTCAGAGATAATAGCTTTATTAATGCTATTGTATACGGCAAGGGTTTAGCGCACTGTGCTAGAAATACACATTACAAAGTTGAAATACAATTACTATTAGCCCTATGTTTATGTAGTCTGGCCTGAATGTACATGAATTTGAGTTACCTCAGAGAATACCGGATTGTAGTCGCGCAGGTCATAGCTTACGGCACACATCGTTCTGAACTCAGAGATAATAGCTTTATTAATGCTATTCTATACGGCAAGGGTTTAGCGCACTGCTAGAAATACACATTACAAAGTTGAAATACAATTACTATTAGCCCTATGTTTATGTAGTCTGGCCTGAATGTACATGAATTTGAGTTACCTCAGAGAATACCGGATTGTAGTCGCGCAGGTCATAGCTTACGGCACACATCGTTCTGAACTCAGAGATAATAGCTTTATTAATGCTATTGTATACGGCAAGGGCTTAGCGCACTTTGCTAGAAATACACATTACAAAGTTGAAGTAAAATTACTATTAGCGCTATGTTTATGTAGTCTGGCCATAGTCTGGCTTGAATATACATGAATTTGAGTTACCTCAGGGAATACCGGATTATAGTCGCACAGATCATAGCTTACGGCACACATAGTTCTGAACTCAGAGATAATAGCTTTATTAATGCTATTGTATACGGCAAGGGTTTAGCGCACTGTGAGAAATACACATTACAAAGTTGAAGTAAAATTACTATTAGCGCTATGTTTATGTAGTCTGGCCTTAGTCTGGCTTGAATATACATGAATTTGAGTTACCTCAGGGAATACCGGATTGTAGTCGCGCAGGTCATAGCTTACGGCACACATAGTTCTGAACTCAGAGATAATAGCTTTATTAATGCTATTGTATACGGCAAGGGTTTAGCGCACTGTGAGAAATACACATTACAAAGTTGAAGTAAAATTACTATTAGCGCTATGTTTATGTAGTCTGGCCTTAGTCTGGCTTGAATATACATGAATTTGAGTTACCTCAGGGAATACCGGATTGTAGTCGCGCAGGTCATAGCTTACGGCACACATCGTTCTGAACTCAGAGATAATAGCTTTATTAATGCTATTGTATACGGCAAGGGTTTAGCGCACTGTGAGAAATACACATTACAAAGTTGAAGTAAAATTACTATTAGCGCTATGTTTATGTAGTCTGGCCTTAGTCTGGCCTGAATATACATGAATTTGAGTTACCTCAGGGAATACCGGATTGTAGTCGCGCAGGTCATAGCTTACGGCACACATAGTTCTAAACTCAGAGATAATAGCTTTATTAATGCTATTGTATACGGCAAGGGCTTAGCGCACTGTGCCAGAAACACATATTACATTGTTGAAATACAATTATTATGAATATTTACTTCCTCCTGCTTTTTGATAATCTGAGATTCACACAATGAAAACATACGAAGTTCATAGAACACAAACATAGAAGTTTAGTGTGATTAATCTGGAAATTATTTACTTTTTTACACTTATTATAATGATTTTAAAACATGTTCTAAAGCAATATTTACTATTTTGTATGATTTGATTTTACTTATAACCGTAAGTCTTTTGTAAACATATTATGCATTTATTGTTAAAGAATCGTTATAAATCGTGTTAAAACATCAATATCACATAAAGAAAACAAACTTTAATCCAGACATAATTTAATCCAGTGCCTTTACAAGGTTTACTATTACAGTTAAAATGGATCTTATCTGTAATGAAGTTGCCCATCGCGAGTTATCGCTTCTTCACTGATGTCCCCCTTTCACTGTCATTGTCGCTGCCATCAGAGAGTCTAATAAATAGATCTCTTTGTCCATTTTCTTATATTGTCTTCACATTTAACAGTCATCCTAAAACCACATTGTTCTTTTGTTGTAAGCCGATCTTATTTTTGCAACATTATGTTGTTTCGAATATTATTTAAAATATTTTAAGTACATAATTTCTTTCAATTGTTTTCTGTACGGTTACGGGGTTAAGGGCAGTTATTTAACTTGTATCCACCTTACTATTAGAATCATGCATTTATAAGAACTCTAAAATGTTCATTTTATAGCAGAAGAAAACTCGAGTCCCGCAATTGGATGTTACTGATGAATATTGAACGATACAATCTCATTACGATTCAAAAAACACAGAATTTTGTAAAAGATGATCTTAAATCCATTGTATTTTAAGTATTCTTTCATAAAGAAACGTAATGTTATTTATTTTAATGTAAAGATAAGCTTGGACTGTCAAAGCAAATCACTTAATCACACTGATGTGTTTCAACCATTCATACAGAGAAATATATACTTACATAGGGGAAAGATTGTTTTAATATAAATAAAGTAATGTTTTGGAGAGCGAAAAATAAGCTGACAGCTGCGAGGAAAACGATGACTCGCAGATCTCAGCCGTGTTGGAAACTATGATATTACCCTACAGAGTGAAGAAAATGTTATTTTACTATATTTTAGTGTCAAATTATTTTACAAATATTATTTCATCTCGGTTAATTTAAACGTGTTAAGGTGAATATAGTACTACAGCTATAGTAATAAAATTATTTAAAATATTTTACTTCCAAAACGTTGTATATGATATGACATACTGGTAAGCTTTTTAAAAAGCTAAATATAATGTAACAAATTTATATCAGCCGTGCAAGTTATAAACCACACCTTTCAAATCTCTCAACTGCTATCAATGGAATTTTAACAGTATAACATGAAATACAAGTAAATACCAGAAACATGTAGAAAGGTTTATTACATTTGTTGGAATTTAGAATAGCAGCATAGCTTGATAAAATTCAAGAGCTTCTATCAGACAGTAAGTTGTCAACTTTCTGATATCTGCATTTTTCTCTCGGGACGTCCAACTGAGTGCAGTTTTCAGACTAAACAGTTTCTTGAAATCATCTGTAACTCCATTTCAAATTCACTCCTCCCCTCCATTCAAACAAGTCTCCATGTCCTTGCACTGTGCCCAACTCTGATGCTGTTAAGTTTTACTTTGTAGAAGATGATATACAGGGTGTAAAAAAATCCCGCACGGGCTTCATAATTCTCGAACGATTACAGGTAAAGCAATAAAACTTGATACCTCAATACTGCATCTGTAAATCTACTTTTTGAAGTAACTTCCATGTTTTTGTCATGTCTGGGGGAGGCCCGCAAGGAGTCAGAAGGAAATCTCAAATTAGAGCATAGGTAGAGTAGTGCATATAATTAAAGGCGTTTATTAGTACAAAAAATGCCGAAATTTTTAGCGTGATTTTTTAAAGAGAGGACCTTTTCAAGTCGGATAATTAAAAGTTTGAAACATTTACAATGTAGGACCTGTTCTAGGTGGTTTAATATTCTTATCTTGGCTCGAGTTGTGACAGTTAATGAATACGGGACTTTAGAAATAGTGTTAAGATAGTTATTGACTCTTAAAATCCAATGGATGATGGTCTATAAACTCAAAATAATATGCATATTAGGCTATGCTTAAATTAAAAGTTTTTGCCGAATTCCTTGTAGACCTGTAGAAGTTTTATTGTTTTACCTTTAATTGTTCGGTAATTACCAAGCCCGTGCGGGACTATCTACACATTAATATCCACAGATATTATCATTCCTCCAAATATCTATTACGATAATCCAACCTAACATATCCCAACCTTATCTAGTACACACATAACCTACTGTCTCTGATGAAAGGAGACATCTTGCCACTAATGTAAGAGTTACCCATGACACATGTCCCGTCTCTGGGTATTGTTAAGTTTTAAGATTTTCCTAACGACATGTGAAGCAGAGAACAGAACGTACAACTATTCTAAATAATATCCTTGTTTATTATATTGTTAAAAACGTACGTCAATATGACAAGTAACGACATATTTCATCCAACACAGTCAAGTTTAAGACTGGTTTTATACTTTTTAGATAGTCAATAATTATAATATGTTTTACCATTATTGTACTTTCCTTTCCCTCTCCTAAGATGTTATAATTAATATTTTAATTTTGTTTTAGTATAAAAATTTGAATTTTAAATAGATTTTACTGAGCAGTTTCCATATTCGTGGATAAGGAAGATCGTGTTTGTCACAACCCCCTCCCCACCCTACATGTACAACTCCGTACGCAACTGAAGGGTCCGTAAATAAAATTGAATATATGAGTAAAAGAAATGAAGAAAACTTCATAAAGATTTAAAGAACATAAATGTTACGTGAATTCGAAGAAAAAGAAGTAAAAAATGTTGAACTTTAAACGATGAAAAATTAAATTGGGTTTGACAATTACTATAAGATTAGAAGATGTTAAAGTAATTTTTTTCATGTTTTAGACGATAACACGATTAAAGAAATGAATAAAAACTATAACATTTTGATTGCTGTTGGCAAAATAAAAGTTTAATATTAAAAATAAGAAAAAATAAATTTTATCAAATAAAGATTTTGTACTTTTTGTTTAAATTTTATTGATTTACATTACTTTTCTAACAAAATTGTAAGTATTATCAATAGACTTTGTTTTAAATCTCAACAGATCTTCATTGTATAAACATGATTTTATTCCCTTAACTTAGAATTTTTCAGATTTTACATTTGTTATTAATATTTTACAAATTTTACCTTTGGTTTTTTTATAAATTTTAAATTGTGTTTATAACATATTCTACTTAAATAGTTAAAAACATGTTACATTCGAGTTTCACAGATTTTATATTCATTTATTATAAATGTGCATTACATTTTTATTTATGAAACAATGATTTATTTAATACTTGATAACAAGTATCCTTGTAGATCAAATACACGGACTATCGCTAGCCGTCATCTTCCGGTGCCGATGGATAGGCAATACTTAACGCCTAACTAAATCAGTCTAACTTATACTTGTTTTAATTGAATATTGAGGACTTGTGCCACTACACCAAGTTAAAGCAAAAAAAAACACGGAACGATTAACAATAACATCAAGGATAACAACAACATGAATTACTAGCAATTAATATTAATAGTAATTAATTGTACCTCTAACAATTATTAAATAAAAATAAACACAACCGTAAAAACATGAAAAAACTAGCAACAACAAAAAAGTATCACATAATGAAAATTTCCAATTTCCCATGGAATTACTAATCTAGTCACTCACTTTTTCTCTAGTGATTACATAAGCGTCAGGAGAGCGTCCTTAGAAGCGCTATCGATGTCCTGTCGATGTACTTGCTCAGTGTACGTCAGTCCATATAAGCGTCAGGAGAGCGTCCTTAGAAGCGCTATCGATGTCCTGTCGATGTACTTGCTCAGTGTACGTCAGTCCATATAAGCGTCAGGAGAGCGTCCTTAGAAGCGCTATCGATGTCCTGTCGATGTACTTGCTCAGTGTACGTCAGTCCCATATAAGCGTCGGGAGAGCGTCCTTAGAAGCGCTATCGATGTCCTGTCGATGTACTTGCTCAGTGTACATCAGTCCATATAAGCGTCAGGAGAGCGTCCTTAGATGCACTATCGATGTCCTGTCGATGTACTTGCTCAGTGTACGTCAGTCCATATAAGCGTCAGGAGAGCGTCCTTAGAAGCGCTATCGATGTCCTGTCGATGTACTTGCTCAGTGTACGTCAGTCCATATAAGCGTCAGGAGAGCGTCCTTAGAAGCGCTATCGATGTCCAGTCGATGTACTTGCTCAGTGTACGTCAGTCCATATAAGTGCCAGGAGAGAGCGTCCTTAGAAGCGCTATCGATGTCCTGTCGATGTACTTGCTCAGTGTACGTCAGTCCATATAAGCGTCAGGAGAGCGTCCTTAGAAGCGCTATCGATGTCCTGTCGATGTACTTGCTCAGTATACGTCAGTCCGTAGTACAGTCCACAATAGTAACCGTGCAATGTGAAAAGTTAATACGTTTCTGTAAAAACAAAAGAGTATAAACAGAATTAAAAAGTAAGTGGAATGTGCAGTGCTGTGTAAAAGGTAAAAACTAAAGGTAAGACTTTTTAATAGTTGTCCCCATAATTGCCCCACGAATGACATATTATTATTTACTCGTAGCCTATAAACTGTATATGGTCTTTATCTTTAATATTTCAAATTGGTGTAACTTTTCCTGAGGAATTACTAAACGGATTCTCATGAATAAAATGTAATTGTACAAGCTATCAATACAAAAGTTTAAGCTCGAGTTATCGCGGACAAAGTGTTTTCATTTAATAAATAAATTTTACCTTACAAAACTCTTAAATAAGGAAAAAACTGTATTTTATAAAAGTAACAAAATGCCAAAACTAAATATTGGTCCAACAAGCCAAAACTAAATATTTTTAAGCTAAAATTGCCCTTATAATAAACTCAAAGAATTTCCTGATGATTGAGTTTATGTGGTTAAAAAGAAAAAAATAGCATAAAAAATATCAAAATAACATTGAAAACGAATTCTTTACCGAATCACCTTAAACGCTGAATACTAAATTATGTGTGGATTTTAATGTAACTTTACATGTACATACATAACTTTACATGTACATACATAACTTTACATGTTACATACATAACTTTACATGTACATACATAACTTTACAGTACTTTAACTGTACATACGTTATAGATCGGTACAAAGACACCACTATTATATCACACCTGATACACCGAGATGTGTGCAGAGTTTAATGTAACTTGCCTTTAACTGTACATACATTATAGATCGGTACAAAGTCACCACTATTATATCACACCTGATACACCGAGATGTGTGCAGAGTTTAATGTAACTTGCCTTTAACTGTACATACGTTTATAGATCGGTACAAAGACACCACTATTATATCACACCTGATACACCGAGATGTGTGCAGAGTTTAATGTAACTTGCCTTTAACTGTACATACGTTATAGATCGGTACAAAGACACCACTATTATATCACACCTGATACACCGAGATGTGTGCAGAGTTTAATGTAACTTGCCTTTAACTGTACATACGTTATAGATCGGTACAAAGACACCACTATTATATCACACCTGATACACCGAGATGTGTGCAGAGTTTAATGTAACTTGCCTTTAACTGTACATACATTATAGATCGGTACAAAGACACCACTATTATATCACACCTGATACACCGAGATGTGTGCAGGGTTTAATGTAACTTGCCTTTAACTGTACATACGTTATAGATCGGTACAAAGACACCACTATTATATCACACCTGATACACCGAGATGTGTGCAGAGTTTTGTTCCGAGTTAGTGAAAAATACAGGAGGCCTCGGAAGCGTGCCCCTCCCAAACTCGGAGCAAATAAAAAAAAAATAATCACATGCCACTAGTGGGAAGAGACAAAAAGCGAGACAAGATTTCGAGTACTGGATATAATTAGTAGGTAGGCCAAAAACATTTCCATGCAAAATACAATATACAGTTACAACTGCAGCACCACGGTGCACCGCGTAAACTTAAAAACTAAATAACAACAATAAAATAGAATTCCAATAATAACAATAACATAATAAATAAATAATATAATATTAATAACACAATAAATAGAAATTTGGTCTATAAATAACATAATATCAGGTACGGCAATGTAGGAAAAATTAAAATCTTTAACAGGTAAGTGTTATGAACTGAGGGGAGGGAAAAGGTTGTAGAATTTCTAGGCCCACTAATTTTTAAAAAGTAATTTGGTTTCAGGTTTGTAGCCAAAAAATAAAAAAAAATATTTAAAGCCGATTTTCGAAGGAGGCGGGGGCTTAGTTGCCTCCACGAATCCGAATTAAAGATGAAATCCTCCCCTTCAGTTCATGTAACTAAACTAAATACACACTACTCTTAACACTGGCCCTCCTCCAGATCTAATATCTGGCAGCGCTCGCTGCACCCTATCCTCGCAAGTTCAGTATTAGAAAAGTAAAAAAACATTTTGGATCCAAACCTTGTTCCCGATGAAATGAATATGAGCACATGCACTCCGGTTGGATGCCGGTACAGGAGCACTGGCAGGGCGCGGGGCATTCAGTTTTGGTTTCAGTGGTTTCATTGGGCAGACTCGCCGCACCAGTCCCGCTGACGACACTCACGGGGACCCTGTAGAATCCCAACATAACCAGTAGAAATTCAGATCAACTTTACTACAACCCGAGAAATAATAAAAACTTAATTATGTTTGCCACAAAGTATAATAAAATATTTAAATTTAACAATTAAAAAAAATAACAATCTGTAACTAACAGTACCTTTTAAGTATCAAAGACTATTTCCTAAAAATAACTCAAGACACCAAGTATTTTAAGATGCACTACTTGGTGACAATATTAAATATTACATAGGCTAGGACAGCCATACTAAATGATTAAGCGTGATAACATTTACTTGTAACTATAATTCGCTGGATTTTAATCATTATAATTATAATAATTTACATTTTGCTATTAAATATTAATTGTAAGGTAGGCCTGATAATAATTATATAATTTACAAATAATAACAATACATTATTTCCCAAATAACAATAATTAAATAATAAAATCGAAATCATGAATGTTGCCACCCAATTTTGCACGCAACACAAAACACGAGGTAACAAAAATTTGCAAAGTCTGTACCGTCTCGCTTACACTAAATAAAAACAAGGTGTGTACACGGAATAAATAATTTCCGTTCGCCGAACGGATCAGTTAGAAAGCACTAGAGCAAAAATATAAAAAACTAAACTTGCATAGTAAATAAATTAACAAATTTTAGAATGTACGAAAGACAGGAACGAACACTTAGCGACACGAACACGTACACGAGGAACACAAGTTACAAAATAGTATATATAAATTACTTATAACTAATCTACGATAATATATGTCTGGGTGGGAGAGAAAAACCGCCAACTAAATAAGTTAAGAGAGTGCAAAAGAACATTTACCTGCCGAAAGTCGGAGAATTAGCCAGCCATGTGGAACGGGACGAGCAGCGAACAGACAGCAAACGCAGTAGCTTCTCCGAACGTGTCTCCGAACAGTCTGACCGCTCCGAACAGTAGCCGGTGCCGGTGCCGGTGCCGGAGAACAGCTGGTCGGTAAACTAGTCAAGGTCAACCAGCTGACCTCAACCAATCAGTCCAACCAGGCAGAAAATCAATACTTGACGGAGTGACTCCCCCACCGACTGACAAGAGTGGCCGAGGTGGGAAAATAAAAGACAAAAATAAATTGTCCAAACTGAGCCTCGGCTCAACCTCCCCCACTAAAAAGGGTGCAACCCCAAACAAAACCTCTCCCCCACTGAAAGAAGAACCAACAAGCTCTGGCACAGGAAACGGGAAGTCGAGAACCCTAACAGGAAACGAAGTCCTGAGCAGGAGGCAGACAAAACACGATCCTCCTGAAAAATTTTGAGAGGCGCCTCTCTTGGAGAAAGAAGAAAATAGAAAGAGAGTAAAAACGACACCACAGGGAAAACCAGGGGAGATCAGTCCCCGGACACCCCCGCAGCCGCACCAGTATCCAGAGCATGACCAGAGGTATCACCACGGGAAGGCCTTCAGATGAGAAACGTGGGCCTTCCGCCACAACCTCCCCGATACGGGATCAACCAACTCAGCAGTAACTGGGGAGAGAAAACGAAGAATCCGGTGAGGACCTGTCCACCGATAGCAAAGTTTGGCTGCCCGTTTATCCACGGCCGAACTGACCGGATGGGCCTTACAAAAGACAAGATCCCCCACCTGGAAGGGGTTAGCAATACGTCCCTTATTGAATTTTCTCCTCACCCTTTCCCTAGACTGTAGGAGCTTAACCCTGACTGCTTCCCAAGTGTCACTCACATTGGGAGTACCAGGCACTGGTAGAAGACTATCCAGACTCCAGAGATTAGACAAGGGATCAGAAGGAGGACGACTAAACATGACCTGGAAAGGCGTGGAATCATGACTTTCGTGAAGAGCAGAATTGAAGGCTAACTGAAGCCAGCTCAGGTTTTCATCCCAGGTAGTTTGTTTCTCAGCGTGATAAGCGATGAGGGCGGCTCTGAGATTGCGGTTGAACCGCTCAGCATGAGAAGGCTGGGGGTAGTAAGGAGATGTAGTAACATGTTTGATTCCATGCCCAAAACAGAAGCGATGAAACTCCCTCGACACGAATTGTGTGCCGTTATCCGAGACGAAGGTGGCGGGCACTCCAAAATTCTGTAGAAGGCGGGACTTGAGTGCCTTGACGGTGAGCGACGCCGTGGCACTCCTAAGAGGAATCAACCAGCAAAACTTAGAGAAAGCATCCACAGCAACAAGCAGGGAGGTGTTCCCTGACTTGCTACGGGGAAAAGGGTCCCACATAGTCAATGAACACTTTCTCAAGAGGCCGCTCCGCCACCTCGGAGGAAAGCAGTCCTAATTTGGTATTTTGTGCTGGTTTACTGACCGAGCAAAGATGACAAGCTCGTACTCTACCAGCAATGTCTCTGTCCATACTCTTCCAGATAAACTTATCTCTGATTTTAGCGATGGTCTTGTGAATACCTAAATGACCGCCCACGGGAGAAACATGAAAGTAGGAAAAGACCATCGGTATGAGGGCACTCGGCAGAACAATCTTGGGACCACCTCCGCGTCGGGCACGACAGCAGAGGACACCCTTGGACAAGAAGTAAGGAGAGTGGGCTTCTCCCTCCTGGAGCTCACCAATGATGTTTGACAACTCGGGGTCTTGAAGTTGGTGAGAGCCAAAACTCTCAAAGGCAGCAGGGAAATCCAACATAACAGTCCCACACAACGGTGCTTGAGAATCAACATGATCGCTGGGTAGATGATACATTCTAGAAAGAGCATCGGCGACGACGTTTTGGGTGCCGCGAATGTGCTGCACCCTGAATTTAAAGGCCGCAATTTTGACAACCCAGCGACCAATCTTCCCGAGTTGTCGAGGATGGGCCAATAGCCAGGAAAGAGCCTGATTGTCAGTTTCCAGCAGAAATTCGGAATGCTCTAGGAACCTCCGAAACTTATCCATGCCGAAAACGACCGCCAGACACTCCAGCTCATAAATAGAAGATTTCTTTTCCTGAAGGGTCAAAGTCCTAGATGCAAAAGCTATAGGTTGCCGAGCACCGTCGAATTCTTGAGAAAGCACAGCTCCTACAGCACAGGATGAGGAGTCAGTCTGCAAGATGAAGGGCCTACTAAAGTCCGGTATTCGCAGCACAGGAGGTTGGATAATTGCCTCCTTAAGCAGTTGAAAAGCACGTTCTTGATCTTCACCCCAAACGAACTTTGCGTCTTTCCTTCTTAAGGCGTTCAGAGGGGCGGCCACCTCGGCAAAGTCAGGAATAAACCTACGGTAGAAATTAACCATGCCTATGAATCTGGCAACACCCTTAGCATCCTTCGGAGGAGGGAAATCCCGAATGCCTTGGGTCCTGGCAGGGTCTATAGATACACCCCTAGACGACACGAGGTGACCGAGAAACGATATTTCAGACTTGGCGTAAGACACCTTCTCCGGATTGACTGTAAGGCCAGCCCTACCCAACCTAACCAAGACCTCCTCAAGATGTTTAACGTGTTCCGTGAAAGACTCACTGTAGACCAGAAGGTCATCAAGATAATTAAAGACATACCTGAACTTCACATCGTGGAAGATGGAGTCGAGCAACCTAGTTAACGTTTGGGCCCCCACAGCTAGCCCCATAGGCACAGATCGGTACTGATACAAATTCCACGGAACACAGAAGGCCGTGAGAGGACGTGATTCCTTCTTCAACGGAATCTGATGATATGCTTGGTTCAAATCAAATATAGTGAAAAATTTGGCCTTACCGAACCAATCAAAAGCAGAATGGAGATCGGGGAGAGGCACTGAGTCTATTTCAATTTTGGCATTAAGTTTTCTTAGGTCAACCACCATACGATGTTTTCCATTAGGCTTTGGAACCAAGAACGCTGGACTGGCATACGATGAGTTTGAGGGCTCAATAACTCCTTGATCCAAGAGATCCTTGATGATACCACGCATAACCTCCATCTTTGGGGGAGCCAACTTGTATGGGTGGGAGCGTACTGGCTGAGTGTCAGTCAGACGAATTTCATATTCAATAAGATGGGTAGAACCGAGCTTGGGTGTGAGGACCTCCGGAAATCTTGAGCAAAGCTCACGGAGAACCCCAGCTTGCTCCTCATCCAAGTGACCGAACGGGTCCTCAGGGGCAGAACCTTCCTCACACTCCACCTCACCAACCTGCGGTGTCGATTTGAAATTATCGGAAAAGGGGACTGACACTCGCCGATTGAATTTGAAATAAGACTGGCCCGCCTGAAGATCCAGCACCAAACCAGTCTTTTGAATAAAATCCGCCCCCAAAATACAATCCATACTCAGGTCCTGGGCCACAAGGAAGCTCCACACCCATGAAAAACATTCAACCTTAAACTTGATTGAAGCCTTCTTCGAAATTGGAAGAGGGGAATTAGAAGCAGTCCAGCAAGTTAAAGAAGACTCCTCGGTGTGCTTCACCAAACCCAAACTTGAAATGGCTTCAAAAAGACGGGAAGAGATGAGGCTACAGGCTGACCCGGAATCAACTAGGGCCTTATGCACTGAGTCTCCCACTAAGATATTGATATAAGGGCACACCGAAGATGCTGTCCTAAGCCGTAGGTTTCCCTTTTCTGCTAGGCTCATAGTGTCCAAACTATTAATCAAATTTTTCGCACAGGTACTATTTTTTTGAAAAGGCACTGGTCCAAAAAACTAGATCAAAGGGGGTTTTCTCTGAAGTTCCCCCGAGGTCTAAGAAAAAATTTCAAAAAAATAGTACCTGTGGCGAAAAATTTGATTAATAGTTTGGACACTATGAGCCTAGCAGAAAAGGGAAACCTACGGCTTAGGACAGCATCTTCGGTGTGCCCTTATATCAATATCTTAGTGGGAGACTCAGTGCATAAGGCCCTAGTTGATTCCGGGTCAGCCTGTAGCCTCATCTCTTCCCGTCTTTTTGAAGCCATTTCAAGTTTGGGTTTGGTGAAGCACACCGAGGAGTCTTCTTTAACTTGCTGGACTGCTTCTAATTCCCCTCTTCCAATTTCGAAGAAGGCTTCAATCAAGTTTAAGGTTGAATGTTTTTCATGGGTGTGGAGCTTCCTTGTGGCCCAGGACCTGAGTATGGATTGTATTTTGGGGGCGGATTTTATTCAAAAGACTGGTTTGGTGCTGGATCTTCAGGCGGGCCAGTCTTATTTCAAATTCAATCGGCGAGTGTCAGTCCCCTTTTCCGATAATTTCAAATCGACACCGCAGGTTGGTGAGGTGGAGTGTGAGGAAGGTTCTGCCCCTGAGGACCCGTTCGGTCACTTGGATGAGGAGCAAGCTGGGGTTCTCCGTGAGCTTTGCTCAAGATTTCCGGAGGTCCTCACACCCAAGCTCGGTTCTACCCATCTTATTGAATATGAAATTCGTCTGACTGACACTCAGCCAGTACGCTCCCACCCATACAAGTTGGCTCCCCCAAAGATGGAGGTTATGCGTGGTATCATCAAGGATCTCTTGGATCAAGGAGTTATTGAGCCCTCAAACTCATCGTATGCCAGTCCAGCGTTCTTGGTTCCAAAGCCTAATGGAAAACATCGTATGGTGGTTGACCTAAGAAAACTTAATGCCAAAATTGAAATAGACTCAGTGCCTCTCCCCGATCTCCATTCTGCTTTTGATTGGTTCGGTAAGGCCAAATTTTTCACTATATTTGATTTGAACCAAGCATATCATCAGATTCCGTTGAAGAAGGAATCACGTCCTCTCACGGCCTTCTGTGTTCCGTGGAATTTGTATCAGTACCGATCTGTGCCTATGGGGCTAGCTGTGGGGGCCCAAACGTTAACTAGGTTGCTCGACTCCATCTTCCACGATGTGAAGTTCAGGTATGTCTTTAATTATCTTGATGACCTTCTGGTCTACAGTGAGTCTTTCACGGAACACCCTTAAACATCTTGAGGAGGTCTTGGTTAGGTTGGGTAGGGCTGGCCTTACAGTCAATCCGGAGAAGGTGTCTTACGCCAAGTCTGAAATATCGTTTCTCGGTCACCTCGTGTCGTCTAGGGGTGTATCTATAGACCCTGCCAGGACCCAAGGCGTTCGGGATTTCCCTCCTCCGAAGGATGCTAAGGGTGTTGCCAGATTCATAGGCATGGTTAATTTCTACCGTAGGTTTATTCCTGACTTTGCCGAGGTGGCCGCCCCTCTGAACGCCTTAAGAAGGAAAGACGCAAAGTTCGTTTGGGGTGAAGATCAAGAACGTGCTTTTCAACTGCTTAAGGAGGCAATTATCCAACCTCCTGTGCTGCGAATACCGGACTTTAGTAGGCCCTTCATCTTGCAGACTGACTCCTCATCCTGTGCTGTAGGAGCTGTGCTTTCTCAAGAATTCGACGGTGCTCGGCAACCTATAGCTTTTGCATCTAGGACTTTGACCCTTCAGGAAAAGAAATCTTCTATTTATGAGCTGGAGTGTCTGGCGGTCGTTTTCGGCATGGATAAGTTTCGGAGGTTCCTAGAGCATTCCGAATTTCTGCTGGAAACTGACAATCAGGCTCTTTCCTGGCTATTGGCCCATCCTCGACAACTCGGGAAGATTGGTCGCTGGGTTGTCAAAATTGCGGCCTTTAAATTCAGGGTGCAGCACATTCGCGGCACCCAAAACGTCGTCGCCGATGCTCTTTCTAGAATGTATCATCTACCCAGCGATCCTGTTGATTCTCAAGCACCGTTGTGTGGGACTGTTATGTTGGATTTCCCTGCTGCCTTTGAGAGTTTTGGCTCTCACCAACTTCAAGACCCCGAGTTGTCAAACATCATTGGTGAGCTCCAGGAGGGAGAAGCCCACTCTCCTTACTTCTTGTCCAAGGGTGTCCTCTGCTGTCGTGCCCGACGCGGAGGTGGTCCCAAGATTGTTCTGCCGAGTGCCCTCATACCGATGGTCTTTTCCTACTTTCATGTTTCTCCCCGTGGGCGGTCATTTAGGTATTCACAAGACCATCGCTAAAATCAGAGATAAGTTTATCTGGAAGAGTATGGACAGAGACATTGCTGGTAGAGTACGAGCTTGTCATCTTTGCTCGGTCAGTAAACCAGCACAAAATACCAAATTAGGACTGCTTTCCTCCGAGGTGGCGGAGCGGCCTCTTGAGAAAGTGTTCATTGACTATGTGGGACCCTTTCCCCGTAGCAAGTCAGGGAACACCTCCCTGCTTGTTGCTGTGGATGCTTTCTCTAAGTTTTGCTGGTTGATTCCTCTTAGGAGTGCCACGGCGTCGCTCACCGTCAAGGCACTCAAGTCCCGCCTTCTACAGAATTTTGGAGTGCCCGCCACCTTCGTCTCGGATAACGGCACACAATTCGTGTCGAGGGAGTTTCATCGCTTCTGTTTTGGGCATGGAATCAAACATGTTACTACATCTCCTTACTACCCCCAGCCTTCTCATGCTGAGCGGTTCAACCGCAATCTCAGAGCCGCCCTCATCGCTTATCACGCTGAGAAACAAACTACCTGGGATGAAAAACCTGAGCTGGCTTCAGTTAGCCTTCAATTCTGCTCTTCACGAAAGTCATGATTCCACGCCTTTCCAGGTCATGTTTAGTCGTCCTCCTTCTGATCCCTTGTCTAATCTCTGGAGTCTGGATAGTCTTCTACCAGTGCCTGGTACTCCCAATGTGAGTGACACTTGGGAAGCAGTCAGGGTTAAGCTCCTACAGTCTAGGGAAAGGGTGAGGAGAAAATTCAATAAGGGACGTATTGCTAACCCCTTCCAGGTGGGGGATCTTGTCTTTTGTAAGGCCCATCCGGTCAGTTCGGCCGTGGATAAACGGGCAGCCAAACTTTGCTATCGGTGGACAGGTCCTCACCGGATTCTTCGTTTTCTCTCCCCAGTTACTGCTGAGTTGGTTGATCCCGTATCGGGGAGGTTGTGGCGGAAGGCCCACGTTTCTCATCTGAAGGCCTTCCGTGGTGATACCTCTGGTCATGCTCTGGATACTGGTGCGGCTGCGGGGGTGTCCGGGGACTGATCTCCCCTGGTTTTCCCTGTGGTGTCGTTTTACTCTCTTTCTATTTTCTTCTTTCTCCAAGAGAGGCCGCCTCTCAATATTTTCAGGAGGATCGTGTCTTGTCTGCCTCCTGCTCAGGACTTCGTTTCCTGTTAGGGTTCTCGACTTCCCGTTTCCTGTGCCAGAGCTTGTTGGTTCTTCTTTCAGTGGGGGAGAGGTTTTGTTTGGGGTTGCACCCTTTTTAGTGGGGGAGGTTGAGCCGAGGCTCAGTTTGGACAATTTATTTTTGTCTATTATTTTCCCACCTCGGCCACTCTTGTCAGTCGGTGGGGGAGTCACTCCGTCAAGTATTGATTTTCTGCCTGGTTGGACTGATTGGTTGAGGTCAGCTGGTTGACCTTGACTAGTTTACCGACCAGCTGTTCACCGGCACCGGCACCGGCTACTGTTCGGAGCGGTCAGACTGTTCGGAGACACGTTCGGAGAAGCTACTGCGTTTGCTGTCTGTTCGCTGCTCGTCCCGTTCCACATGGCTGGCTAATTCTCCGACTTTCGGCAGGTAAATGTTCTTTTGCACTCTCTTAACTTATTTAGTTGGCGGTTTTTCTCTCCCACCCAGACATATATTATCGTAGATTAGTTATAAGTAATTTATATATATTTTTTGTAACTTGTGTTCCTCGTGTACGTGTTCGTGTCGCAAAGTGTTCGTTCCTGTCTTTCGTACATTCTAAAATTTGTTAATTTATTTACTATGCTAGTTTAGTTTTTTATATTTTTGCTCTAGTGCTTTCTAACTGATCCGTTCGGCGAACGGAAATTATTTATTCCGTGTACACACTTTGATTTTTTTAGTGTAAGCGAGACGGTACAGACTTTGCAAATTTTTGTTACCTCGTGTTTTGTGTTTGCGTGCAAAATTGGGTGGCAACATTCATGATTTCGATTTTATTATTTAATTATTGTTATTTGGGAAATAATGTATTGTTATTATTTGTAAATTATATAATTATTATCAGGCCTACCTTACAATTAATATTTAATAGCAAAATGTAAATTATTATAATATAATGATTAAAATCCAGCGAATTATAGTTACAAGTAAATGTTATCACGCTTAATCATTTAGTATGGCTGTCCTAGCCTATGTAATATTTAATATTGTCACCAAGTAGTGCATCTTAAAATACTTGGTGTCTTGAGTTATTTTTAGGAAATAGTCTTTGATACTTAAAAGGTACTGTTAGTTACAGATTGTTATTTTTTTTAATTGTTTAAATTTAAATATTTTATTATACTTTGTGGCAAACATAATTAAGTTTTTATTATTACTCGGGTTGTAGTAAAGTTGATCTGAATTTCTACTGGTTATGTTGGGATTCTACAGGGTCCCCGTGAGTGCCGTCAGCGGGGACTGATGCGGCGAGTCTGCCCACAGCACTGAAACCAACTGAATGCCCGCGCCCTGCCAGCGCTATTGGACCGGCATCCAACCGGAGTGTAGTGCTCCCATTAATTTCTTCTGGAACAAGGTTGGATCAGAAATGTTTTTTACTTCTTATACCCCTTGAGAGGATAGGCTTGTATGGAGCGCTGCCAGATGTTAGATCTGGAGGAGGGCCAGTATATTAGCCAGTATTATTTAGTTTAGTTACATGAACTGAAGGGGAGGAGCAGCGAACAGACAGCAAACGCAGTAGCTTCTCCGAAACGTGTCTCCGAACAGTCTGACCGCTCCGAACAGTAGCCGGTGCCGGTGCCGGTGAACAGCTGGTCGGTAAACTAGTCAAGGTCAACCAGCTGACCTCAACCAATCAGTCCAACCAGGCAGAAAATCAATACTTGACGGAGTGACTCCCCCACCGACTGACAAGAGTGGCCGAGGTGGGAAAAATAATAGACAAAAATAAATTGTCCAAACTGAGCCCCGGCTCATAATAAACACATCTCCAGTGAAATCAGTTATCAGACATATTAAACTTTAAATTATTAGGCTCAAGGTTAAAACAAAAATCAACTTCAGAATCTTAGGAGAAGTGGTTTAAGTGTTTTGAAACGTACAGACTTGCCTCAAGGCTGGACCGTAAGCCTGAAGATAAACAAGTAAACTCTCTTATTTATTGCGTGGGATCTAATGCTTAAAATATTTTAAATCAGTTCATATTTTAGTATAAATGACGAAAGTATTATGAGACAGTAAAAATGATTTCGACGGCGCATTTGTTGGTAAACACAATTTAATTTCTAAAAGAAAACATCAAACTCCAGATATCAATAACAGGTTGAACTTTTCAGTATCTTTCATACACATACTCCATGGTCAAACACATTTGTACTCTCAATTAGTTAATATAATGTAAAGTACAGCTGTAAGAGAGGGAATGTCATGTAACGGTTTTAAACACATTTTATTTCATTTTAACCAGCTGTTTTGTAATTTCTGTAGCAATTAGTCTTTAAGATAGTCCTAAAACTATTATATTGTTTTATATAATATCTTAATACTACACTGTGAGTTAACTCCCACAATAAAAAGTATTTTTAAGTGTATATAGCATTACTATAAGGCACAATGAAACATTTGTTACTGAATGAATTAGTTGAGCATAGCTAAGTAATAAACCTATTTAATATCCAATAAAAAGAACTGTAAATATCTTATATTTTTGCAGTTTCGTGTTATATGTATAATTATCATTGAATTAATGTACAAAATATATCAAATGATATATACTTACGTATAAAAACGAACACAGTAGTTGTTAATACATTACTGTCTATGCTAACAAATAACATTTCTCAGCGTACTACATAAACAAACATGACAAACCGAAAGTAAACAACTATTACTTGAGCTTTTACGTTTACATTCCTATTGCGCTGAAATGAAAGTGCTGCTTATTTGTGTGCTGTTCATAGAGAGCTTTAAAGCGTACATATCGTTGGTGTATATACAAATGTTTTAAGTAAGTAAACTGCCTCGCTTTTGTTCAGAATAAAAGCCCAGTTTATTTATAAAGGTAAATTACGTATGAAATTATATAAATACGATATATATATACTTAGTACAGCTATTTATTAGCAAACTAAAATTGTGTTTGATGCATAATGATTAGCAACTTATCGTCTATTTTAGCCACTGTCGACTTTTAGGCAAAGTTATATATTAAATAATAACAGATTAATCTAGAAAAATGTTTTGTAGCAGTTAAATTTGCAATGGTACACATTGGGTTGTTAAACCTAAAACACGACTTCTAGATGGTTCAGTTTAGGTTCATAGATTACTTTCACCCCTATTGCCAAGTACACAGGCTGTTTAATACGTTGTAATTCATCAGTCGTTTTAAATAACAGATTCTTTGGGTTACGTAAATACACAACATTGCATTACCAGCCTTATTATCAGCTGTGCTATTTATGGATATCTCCACTGCCATTTACTAGCAACATAAAATTACCAGCTTGATTATCAACTACGCTATATTGGATACCTACGAATTTCTCATTCATAATATTATTTTGTGGTATCATATCTTGTATTTAACTTAATCTGAGAACCGTATTACTGTTGAATAAAGCCTCAAGGTGAACGTAAAGTTTATTTAGACTCCATGTCTTACTCTAATTTGCAAGACACATGTTTAATTCACTCTTTAAGTATCAATACATTTCCCTTCAGATTTTTATGAGCTGGGTGGAGTTTTGAACATGTAATAAGAAATTAACACCAACGTTTCTCTTAGGTCACTTTTATTACATTGTTCTGAATGTATTTTTTAAAAAGGAGTAAATGATAACTGTATATTATTAACACTTTTCATTTCACAATGTCAACATAATGTATCTATATTAAATATCGATAGTCGATAATCGATAGTCTAATTTTGTTTGGTGTAAAATTTTACGTTTTTATAAATCGTTTGTTTTGTTAGGCTAAGAAGCTTCTAAATTGCACATAGTCTTATAAGGACCTTTGCACTGCTTCCGGAGGGACAGGAGTATCTAAGATAAGTTTGGGGGCAGGGCCACCTCCTATCGAGATCCATTATGGAGAATTTAAGACACTAATCTCAAGATAACTCCGCTCAAAAGAAGGGGAGACAAGCTCTGAATCAGCCTCTCCAATCAAAGCAGTCAGAGGTGGCACCCTTATGTCTAGGCTAGCAAGAACCTTTGACGCTTACGGGACGAAACCCACCAACTCCAACAGTCATCTCCCGCAGTAGACTAGACCTATCGAATTACCCTTGCACCCCTGAATCTCGACACTTGCGGATAGTGATGTGCTCCTGGAAACATCCATAAGGTTTTCCAGACCTATGTGACACATCGGTTTTTGCTGTCGCCAATGGAAGGTTTAAATAGAAGTTATAAACCTGTCAGAAGTTATTCCTTATTATTCTTTTTTCTTTTTTTTGATGCAATACAGATTTAATCAATACTTGACTGGCATATCAGAGCTCTAAGGAATATTCAGAAAAATCTGGATGGAATAAAGCTGGTGCGTGGAAATAATATTTATTCTATTCAAACGCGTTTCAAACTTTAATTTAGAAAAGTTACGCAACTACAACTGACAATATGTCGGCAGCTGCGACAACTGTTGACAATCACCTTACTTCTAACGAATATTTGATTTTCAAACCAATATAGGACATTTCTTTATGGGTTAATATTTATGTTATATATGCTTTGTATTAAAGTTTCCTCTTAAATGTCTGTAGGAATATAAATTATAATTACGGTATCTATGACTATAGCTCTGAACTGCTGGAAATAACTATGATCGTATTACTTACGAGTAAACTCGTTCACACCGTTAAGGACTAATCGGACACCTAACATGCAATTCTTGTGGTGAAGATAATTTATAATAAAAGTCTCAGTATTAACGACATGGTTCCTATTTTTGTTTAATACAGCCCATTATGGCTATTATATTGCTGGGGTTTTTGTTTTATTGCAACCTTCTTGCAGTTATGATTATAACTACAACGCTATCGAAATCCTTTGTCTCATTTCTTCACTTTTGCTCATGCCGGATTTATCCTTTCTGGTGGATGTGGTATTGTTATTTTGTTAAAGTTTACATTGAGCTTTTAGTATACCAACAAAAACTAAAAATTTGAAATAAAACTAATTTTAAGTTAAACATATTTCTACCGGATTTATATTTAAAGATCGATTTGAAGAGATTATACTGTCTCGATTAATCGCAAAGAATATTCATAGACATTTTTTAATGTTAATTCATACAAATTTGGCTTAGAATTTTAAATACTATTAAGGACCCGACACACAATGATCTGATTACATAATTACACTGGAAAAGGTGTTATAGCTATTGAGCTACTTATATTTATGTCTTAGATCCCATATTAAAACTTTTAAATACTATTAAGAACCCGACACACAATTATCTGATTACATAAATACACTGGACAAAGTGTTATAGCTATTGAGCTACTTATATTTCTGTCTTAGATCCCATATTAAAACTTTTAAATACTATTAAGGACCGGACACACAATGATCTGATTACATAATTACACTAGACAAAGTGTTATAGCTATTGAGCTACTTATATTTCTGTCTTAGAACCCATATTAAAACTTTTAAATACTATTAAGGACCCGAAACACAATTATCTGATTACATAATTACACTGGACAAAGTGTTATAGCTATTGAGCTACTTATATTTCTGTCTTAGAACCCATATTAAAACTGTACCAGTTGTTTTACACTATGTTAGCTTGTTATACCCATACATTTACCAACAGGGTAATAAAAAGTTTTAGTTGATACGGTTTGTCTTCATTCTTTTTAACATTGCTTTTTTACCGCGTATCAAAATATTTTTGTAGCATCTTTTTTGTGGATCTTAAATATAATAAATTTATTTTCTTATTGGTACTAAACCATCAGGGTATGAAAATTTTATATTTTACTTTTTAGAAAAGTTTTTAAAATCCATGTTTTGAATATTTTTAAACCACAACCTTAACGAGAAAACATTTTAAAGCTGTAGGACGTGTATTAATAAGATCTTTGAAATATACATGTCAAATAATTGGAAGATAAAGGGATTTATTTACATATATAGAACAATATACACTTGTTGAATACAGACTGCTTTAGGTTCTAAATAATTATAATTTAAAGTTGGAAAACATAATTTTTTTGTTTAACCAAATGAGTATTTGTACAAATAATTTAATAGTTCATATGTAGACAATAATTAAATATATAAATAAGGGACCTTAAAAATTTAAAGAAAAACAACAGCAGGTTGTGATTCAGCTATACAGGTGCTGTATACTAATGCATAAATTGTATATCTAGTGATAGACAATACAGCTTAATAACCAACTTTATTCAAATGACCTTGAGTTTGTATTATGAACTCTGTTGTTATTATGAAACGAATGTTGTTTGAGATGTATTATGAACTCTTAAATAACTTTCAATACCCTTAGTAATTAATACATTTTAAACCCCATAAATGTTTAGTTTCCAAAACTATCTGAAACAATGTTAAAATATTAAATTACTTTTAAATATTTTCAATTATATTCATAAGTAAACGATACATAATTGTAAACTATAGCTAAAATGACTTGTATAATAACCGTACCGTATGTTTAAAATATTTTGTTTGAAATGAAAGACTGGTTAAACCCAAAAATCTATTATATGTGTTCCCCGAATATAAATATAACTTTAAGTTTATGTGTTAGAAAGTAAATTGCAGGTCAAATATACATTCCTAAATGTGCTTTCTTCATTCCCTAGAATTAATTTTAGTAATACATTTTAGTTCATAGTAAGCTAAAATATATGAACTGAAATATATTTTTTCTAGGTGAACTTTTTACTGACTGTACATTAGACTAATGATTAATGTACTTTTAATAATCTTTACATTTAACCTCATAAAATGCATCCTTGTTATACATGTACGTAACGCACTTCATTGTTGGTTTTAGTTTTGGTAATCATTAAATTGATAATTAAAACTTCAATATTAATTTAAAAGAAAATGCGGATATTTAAAACCTAATTTATTTACCTTAATCTTTTTCAACCTTTTATTTTATTAAAACAAAGGAACTGTACAACTGTAACTGTAACTGTAAACATACTAGAGCATTGTGGCACGCATAAGCATCCATGATGTGTATCTATTCCATGCAAACTAACTCTAAAAACATATGCACTTAATAAAAATCTAAACTATGATTATTAAAAAGTAACTACAGCATACAGTGCAAAATGCACTCACTAGACTAGACAATAGGTCTTTTATATATGCTTCTTTCTATGAAGTCTATACTAAATAAGCGTCTACTTAGGGTCATTGTAATTTACTTCCAGTCCAGACATTTCTGGTGCCACAGTTGACTTTGTTTGCCCTGTTTAAGAAGATATGTACATAACTAGGTTTGAGAAGCCTCTTCTATGATGTTATTACGTCTAAAATTCACACTGAAATAAAACATAAGTAAAAATAGCTTTTTAATATTATATTTTTTTTAAACTGTGCGTACTGTAACAAATTAACAGTGCAAATTTACAAAGTTAGTTTTTATAAACTTTATGTCGGACCAAACGAGTTATAATTTTATTAGTAATTAAGTGGTAAACTAGTGCATGAAGTCAATCTAGGTTAAAGTAAAAAAAGGCACACCAGAACCGGAATGATTTGATCCTCTATGATTCCTATATGTTATGTAGCTTATTTAACAGATATAATTTATACGAGTAACTAAGTATTTTCAATGATATCAGTGATAAGAGTTTGGTTACTATCCAGACGAGATATCTTTTTCTCACGAGAAACTCTAAACAAGTGAATATCGGTTTGCAAGCATGAACTAAAATGCAGATCTGGTACTGGTATCAAAGCAGATTCAATTCTATCGAGTTCTGCTTTGCAAACATAAACTCCACTATCAGTGAGCCGTGAAGCGTTTCTCGAGTGCAATTCAATACATACTCGTATTCAAGAATTTCCTCCATTCAAGAGGCTAGAGCATTGACCTTATTTCTTTTATTCGAATCCCACGTGCAGCCCTCACAGCTCTGAACGCCGGCTTTGGAAAACCCTAGTCCGTATTATATACAGAAAAACAAACTTTTTCAAAAATACTTGCTTTCAGACACACTAATTTAAATTGTTTCCAGACGTATAGTCTTTTTATATTTTTGCCCATATATTATAGTTACAAAACAAAATAACTAATCAATTTTGACCACTTTGAAGAGGTTTAAAATCCCTACCAGACATCTCCCTCACTACTTGAGCATTAATAACTCAATCAGGGCGTTACTCATGTTACTCCCAGGCAATCAGGGCGAAACAACAACTATTGTCAATTACATATGTGTAAAACTAAACCTAAGCGCAAATCCGACAAAAATCTATGGGTTTAAAGACATATTACAGATATTCTGTTTATTATAACAATATGTACATCAATGTTTGTTTTAATTTTGTTACACAATAGGATCAGTGTGTAAATGTTTTAATTGATGAAGATACATTTCTTCTTTTATAATGCTTCTGCAAATAAATAGCTACGAAATGAAACACGCAGCAGTTTTGTTTTGTTTCATGAATATTAGTTTCATGTTTTACTCAACTGTTGACATTTCTTATATTTTATATAACACACAGTACATTTTATATACGAAGCTTTAGCAAGTGCATTTCTTATCGATTAATTTTATTTTTCAATTATTGATATTATTTGTTATCATGTATAGTTTTTATTATTTCGTATCAATTATTGACATTTTTGCCAAAATAATAATTTAATCTTTTCTTTGATATACGTATTTTATATGAAAGGAAGTAGTAATCCCTTATTATGTTTTTTATTGTATAATAAAACTTACTTTTAACATTTTTCAATTATTGTAGCCTGAGATTAGTTATCAGTAGGGTACACAAAGGAATAAGAACTAAAACAATGCACCAGTCCATTCGTATTTACCAAAATGTAAAGGTCCTACATTTTTTCCTTGTGTAACATCAGACTCGATATTAAAAGGTCATGATTTCAATCCATTGTATAAAACTAAAGTATTTTTTATTAGATATATATTATTTATTTACTTTTATTATTGGAAACTTCAAAGTAGAATATAATATTTTTTAGTTTATACTTAAAAATTAATTACATATTTTAAACCATTAATCAATCTAACAACCTAGGTAGTAAAAGAATATATTGCTCCTAGCGGCTAGCTATGAACTCGTCCAGAGACAATCAGTCACTATGCACTACACCAGTACGCGCTTGTAAAGCATTCGAAATTAATTCCATTTTCCAGTTAATTCTCTCTCTAGAACAGTATATAAATAAAAACGATACCAATCTTTGTAAAGAACAACAGGTTTGTAGTAATGGACTCACTGCTTCTATAATATTTACCAATAGACAATTTCTCCTAAAGACTCACTTACACTATGGGAAGAATATATTAGCTTACTTTTTCATTTACAGTATATTATGTACTCAGCAGTTAATTTACTACTCCAGTTTTCAAGAGTTACTAAATTCTATTAAAAATTGTACATGCCCATTCTGAGGAAGGTAATGTCAAAACAGTATTCTTAAATAAGTATAAACAGTAAGTTTGTAACATTAATGTAAATGTAATATCACATTGTTTATTTTACTATGCTCTGAACGTATCCACAGGATATTTATGCAGTAAACTGCATTAAAAAATAGGAAAAAGAAGGAAGTTTGATGGAAATACAATTGAATATTGATTAAATATTATAATCATTCATATTTTCCACTTAAATATATTTCATAGTTAAATTTATTTTGTTCCGTAAAATAAATACTCAATCGTTTAGCATATGTTATTATAAAAACTGTTACTTTTTCTTATTCATACTAAATTTATAATAACCATAAATTCTTATTGTTTTACTTGTAAAATTTCTATACACAAAATGTTTAATATACACACACATCATGATGGTAGGCTGTAATAATTGGCCTGTATGATGTTTTGATGTGGCCTGAAAAAAGCAAAGAAAAATGTTTTTTAAAGATAAAACTTTGTATTTAGGATACTTTTATTCCATATATTTCTTTTAAACCTTTTTAAATATAAACTACTAAGATATTTAAAGCTTTTTAACGTGTTTTTAAGGATATATGTTACAAAATAAAAGATAATTTTTAAGTGATTTACATGTTTAATTTTCTTTATATTTTTCTTATGAGTATTTGTATGTATTATTCTGGCATTCATATATTTTTAAATTTCGTAGTGTAGATTTGTATGATGTCAAAAGGATTTTAGGAATCAAATCTGTAACAGCGGCATATTCTAGCCGCTTCAATAAAGTTATAGTAAACTGTAGTAAAATTCAAAATTACATTTATTTTCTGTAGGATTTCCTGTCTTTAAGACTCACAAATAAAATGACCTACAAAATTTTGCATGCAACCCCTTGGTTACGCATGACGTAAAGTGGCGCACTCCTAATCTATTTAGGTCTGTTTATGATAAAAATCGTCATATATAACCGCATCTAGGGATAATCACTGCACAGTGAATACAAAAGAGAGTTCAATGTGGCATACAGCTTTGAAGGAGATTTATATACTATGGACATACATAATATATGGCATTATAATATTTTCAATACAACCTATAATAAATAACGGCTATTAATATTATAAATAACTTTTAAAACCCTTAGTGACACTTAAAAAATAACTAAAAATAAAACATAAAAAACATATTTTTTTAAATTTAAGATATACGCCACATTTATTCTCCTTACTATATTTTTCGCTCCGCCAAACATTAAATCCCACAATGTATCCATAAATCTTGTAGGGTTATCGTGTGGAACCCTCCTTTGGCATTGGAGATCCACTCTCTTAACTCAGAGGGTATTTTACAACTCTGTACAACATTACAATGAATGTCCATTCCAGTTTTGGTTAAATATTAAGACAGTAATGGTTATTCTGTAAAAGTCTTTTTTCCCAAAGCATCAAAACTGCTCGCAAATTATCTTCGGCCAATCTTTATTCCATTGACCATGTATACCATTACCTGATCTATCCCATCACAGCACAAATAGAGTAGTATATATACTCTTTTAACATTGTTTGGTTCGGGGAATCAATCCATTTGTCTAATTGATTATTTAATAACACCCCAAATTAATGAGGAAATTAAACTTATCAATTACATGTAGGAGCAACATGAAACACCATGTTGTTCTTCGTAAAGACCTTTTAGGATTGTCGGATTTAATTCTAATGATACGTGGATAGAAGTATATTTACACAAACTCAGCAGAATAGTTCGAATATAATTATGATAGAGTGTGCCTAATTCATATTAGTAATGGACCACCTCTTAAAGAACTATAATTACGTGTTTGATTGATAGAACACTGCGTTTCCTGGGTTGGAATTTATCCTATTCTTCAAGTGGTAAACATCAATGAGGTTCATATATGTGCGGAGAATCACAAATAATGGATTACACAGTATAGGTGGGCTACATATAACTTACCATTCTTCCCAATTATAGAATAGAGTAAAACTTAATATCGGCACACTCTATAGAGGTACATATGAAACAATGCGACGGATGACACCTTCGCCCTTTTTGCTGTTGATCTCCAACTCATTGATCAAGCAAACTTAGTTGATTTGTGCTTGCATAGTTCTGTGTATTAAATAATTTTCAACCTAAATAACATAGGGTGCATACCTCAAAACTGAGTTTTATACTTATACAAACACGATCAAAATTCTATTGCCCTTGTAAATTACAAATTTTAAGCAAAAGAAAACCTACTTAACATTTTGTAAGATTGAACTTTTAAACACGGTAAAGTCTGCAAGACCTATAACTAATTAATTAAGTGTAAACTAATTACGAAAAACTTAAGATAGATCTTGATGGTGTTATATTCGTCATGACGATCACAAACAATACTTAGACGTGCATGTTAGGTCGGTTTCTGATGGTTAAATCCATGTTGAAAAGGCAGCATTGAAAGTATAAACCATAGCAGACTAAATGTAATGCAGCATCTACAGTAGCTGCTACAATAATGTAAGCAGCTAATTCATCCAATATTCTGCGTTCAGTTATGTTCTCTGTATTTGCTACCTACTTTGTATTGTGCTCTCGTATGGATAAGCTGTATTTACGTCACAGATGTTGACGTTCAATAATTAGGTTTTATGTACAGTTAAACTGTTGTGAGAAATACACTCATACAGTCCTGATTCCAAATGATGTGCAATATCTCGCAATAAGATACAGAGAAATTTATTTTGAAAAGCGATCCAAAATTCAAAATTATGAATTTCGTCATCTGACGTGATTCTAAATTACATATGTAATTGCAAAAGTGCATCTTAATTCTTGTAATTATTTAATAAAATAATTGCAATGCTATACAATAACATTAACTATATTATTACTAGAAACTAATACAGCCCCTAAAATTATCCAGTTGTGACTGTCACGTAATCCGTCTTTAATCTCGTAATCCAAGAATCTCCCTCGCCTCTCCGGTCACTATTTACCCGCCAAACGGCTCAAGTCGCAAGGGAAACTCCAAAGACCTTGCTATGTGTACATGTACAGAACCAAGGCCTCATCACGGCAAAAGGATACCTTCTATAATTTGTATACACTAAAAAATCTAAAATGATCAAACTTGGAGTGCAACCACACTGGTATTGTTTTTTATAAGTAATTCATGTTTAATTTAATTAATTACTTCTTGATTTTATTTTTAGTAAAACACCACACCTAAATAATAACGCAATAAGACATGCGCACTCATAAACAGGTTAATATTTTTATTAAGATGATCTAGACTCCCAACACATTCATGATGCAAAATATTCCACAGAGCAAAAATTGCTTATTGTCTCTATACTATCCTTATGGTATACTATCCTGCTTATACCATTGAAGCTTCTGTGCCTGATAAATTAGGGTTTGAGTCCTGGAGAAGATGAAATCACACTTTACTTCACACTCAACTAACAACTGGAATGCGTGCTACGGATCTTTCCTGCATGGAATAGACCTTAATGTTTTTTATTTTTACGCGGGAGGATACACTGTTTCAAAATAAAAGAATATATATATATATATATATATATATATATATATATATATATATAATATATATATACGTATAAATCATAGTTTATCTACATTACATTTAATAAACCTGTAAGATATAATAATGTTGCTATGATTTGAAAACCCTATTCATATATTAGAAGTTAATACAAAATCAAATAATAAAATAATAAATCATATATTATCAATGATTTTCACTTACTTTTCATAAATTTTAATAAGAAATAGTTTGCATTAATATTACCAGCTACTAAATCATGGAATACTTATACCAAATTACCACTTGTTGTCTTTGCAATGAATGACACATTTGTACAAATCTCAAAATATTAACTGAGTACTACAGTGTTCTAGAACGACAGATCTAGAAAACGTTCTTCCAGGACTATTGGTGGAGAGTTTTGTGATTTTAGATAGCTATTTTCATGAAAATTTAATCCGATATTTGTGCATTAAGAATAAAGGAACATATATATGCGACACAAGGAGCTGTGGAGTTTTATGTTAGTGCAACTTCACTGGAGAGAAGATCTAAGTTTTCGCACAGTTACTCAAGTGTGGAACTTGAAGTGTAAGAGAGACCATTGCCTGAAGCAACCACCAAAAGCACTTTCCCCGTCCGAGCACTTCAAAGTTCGGAACCGCTAACAAAACCTGTTTTTTGGGAAAACTTATGAACGACTACAAAGTCAGCAGCAGTAGTATGAACACTAGAATCATGGTACTCGAAAACTATATCTCGATCAGAAATTCCGGTTTTGCCTTGACGTCTATTTTAGTCAATATTTGAGGTTGGTCTGTCTTGTGTTCCAGAAAGCGGATGTAAATACTTTACTCTTTAAATTGTTCCCGAGGTTTTGCTATCTGTTTTAGTTTTCTATTGGGGGTAAGTGATTTAGTCTTATTTAAGTATGAAAGTAGTTTGTGTTTAAATCCTACCTAAATTATATTAGGCTCTTAAACTTACTAGTACAAAATTGTGGCATTTCTACATTTTTATCCGAATTTTTATTTTATTAGTATAACTAATAGTCTAAACGTCTTATAACTCGTTATAGTTAAACATAAAACGAATGACGTACTTTAAGCGCTTAAAATATCGTAATTGGTACGTGTTATAGAGCTATATTTTAGTGATCTTATGTGTGCATGGCATAATTATTTAAAACGCCAACCAATGGCGTACTTTTCCTTGAATTTTAACACTAGTATGTGGAAGTTACGTCAGTCCTACGGCGGGTTGTAAACGTATCAGTCAATGTCACGTTTTCACTTAAACTCACACTAGTGTTAAGTGTAATACAACAGCAATTTGTAACGATGTCAGTTCTTGTATGCGTAGACTACCTGTTATATTTGAGTACGATTTCTAGTGCTTGTAGAAGAAAACTGTTTTATTTTCTTTATGTGAGGGAAATTAGAAAGGAAACATATTTTAGAATATTTTTGTCATATTATTATTTTGAACTGTAGTACCTGTTGATATATCAATATATAATACATGTAGGTTTAGTCACTATTTAGTACTGATCATTTTGAAAGTTATTCGGATTGGGGTTTCATCAAGTTTTCGAATTGCTAAATTTAAGCTATATTGCTGATTGGCTCATCTTTCTGATCAGTGCATCAGAACACCTTTCAGAACATTGTACTAGTTATTTAACTCCCGAATCCAGGCCAACTGTCAGTAAAAACCAGCTCAACTAGAAAAATATGTTGCTTCGAGGTGTCATATCAATAAGAATGATAAAAATAAATTCAGTAATAAAATTATATATATAATGTGTGTGTGTGTGTGTGTGTGTGTGTGTGTGTGTGTGTGTGTGCTTTCAAGAAACTGTTGGAAACATCTCTATATAAAAGACTGATAGGATTGACACACGAGGAAACGGTAACACTAGCGGACTTTAGAACTCTCAGGAAAACTGATTGACTGATAAAGTAATATAAAAATTGCAATCAATTTACGACAGAGCTGACTCTCAGTTAGACACTTGGGTTTAGTTTAAATTGTTTTGAAACTATTTTGTTCTCACTGCACCTTTGCTAAGCACTTTTCCAGTTCAAAAAAATTTTAAGTTTCTGATATCGTATTACGGTGTGAATATTAGATTAGAGTGTGGGTTACTCACTAAGATATGGGAGACCTAGTAGTCTATAACTCCATGGAAATTGCTGTATATGAGACTATTTAGATAAATGAAATCCTCATGAGACAGCAGAAATTATTATGTCTGCGATAGTAAATGCGAGGTTTTAAGTCATGCGGCCAAGAATTGATATATATATATATATATATAAAATATATATATAATATATATACATATAATATATATATATATAATATATATATATATATAATATATATATATATATATATATATATATATATATATATATATATATTAATATACAGTTGTATATAAAGGTTTTAGCTAAGTACTGTTTGTGCCTTGAAAACATTTAACATGACGAAAATTCTTCTTCAGATTACCAAGGTTCAAGTATTGGATGGCATAGAAGGTGCTGGAGCTAGTAAAATCTTCCATTGTTCTGTATATAAGTAAGGTGTGTGGTATATTATATAATTAAATTATTGAGTCTCAGAGAGTTTTGCTGTTGTTTTGGAAATTTATTTTGATTGAAAAGACTGGAAAATATAAAAACATGAATGGTTATATCTTGTATGAAAAACGGAAGCAAGGCTGTGGAGAGTTGCGCTTATTCAAACTATTTTATAAGCGATTAACTGTTAAGTAATGTAAGAAATTCAATTCTCTTATGGTCTTCCTATAAAATACAAACTATATTATTTACAGAATATGAGGAAAACTGTACCCGTATGGTGATTTATTTTTATTACCGATAATCCCCAATTCTGGATTTGCACTAAAGGTGAGAAATCGTAGTGCACTTCCAAGAAAAACAGTAGCTGAAAATATATTAGATCTATTGAAACTCAATAGTACTTTACCAGAAGCTATTAGGGAAGATACGATATCAAAATTAAAATCCCTGTATGATAAAAAAATATACAATGTCTTTATAGCAAAACCCAAAATGTTAAAGAATGTTTAAATAATGTTTTATGGACCAGGGTTCCAAAGAAAATTATTGACAATCAGAACTCCAGAGTCTTTAGACTTTATAGGACTTCAATTAGCACTGAGATCAGTGTAAGCTATTAAATGTGTTTTGATCAAGAACATATTCGAAACGTAGAAAATGCTATGTCGATTATAAAAAATATATAGTTTAGCAATTTTTTATTATAAATATAAAAATGTTCTTGAGACTTATTTTGAGTTATACACAACCACGTCTAAAGGAGTGATCAAAAACTGACCTAGATAGATATAGAGCCATAGACCTAATAGTTCTTGGCGAGGAGTTCCTTACGTGAGCATTGCGAACATAAGTCTAAAGAGAGGGATTGCTTTAAATTTGATGTAACTAGCCCTTAAAATATAAGCAATTCTTTATTTTCAAAAAAATAAGCATCTAAAGTTCATTGTTGAATAAATAAATTAAGTAAGAGACATTTAGTTAATATTTAGTTGTGCGATTAAAAGTGTTAGTTATTAGGAGGAAACAAACATGATATTGATTTCTACTCTTAAAAAATTATTTTACAATCATGTTGGTAAAATTTTAGAGTTTTTAATTTTGTTTACAAATAATTCACAAATAGTAACATTTAACAAAGGATTTGTAAACCATTTATGGTTAACAACAATATTTTGGGTTACTATCTGTAACGATTGGTTAAACTCATATTTTGCTGCATAACACCAGTTAAAGAAATAAAAATTTACATAGTTACAAATAAAATTTGTTTAACTTTGCTAAAGAAAAATATAATCATCTGATATGATTTAGAACATTTCCGATTCACAAAAGTACAGTAAATGGGTTTCTTAGTATCTTTGAGCATGCCAATGAACTGTTTATTTCATTCGCATATCCAAGCCACTGAACTGTATCTAAAAGAACTGATATCAGAGGTAATTTCTTTGGCGTGGTGGAATTATATTTATATTGGAAACATTATATTTCCAGTTTGATATTTAAACAATAGATGTCTTTGTTCACAACAAAATTATACTATGACAACCACGTTTGAATATTAATGTGTATACATGCAAATAAGTGTATGGACTGAATTTGTCAATTTATAAACTCATTGTGTAATTATGGTTTAAAAATTATTTGTAATTTTAAACTTTATGTTTTATACAAGAATTGATTTCCATAAAATTTCAATATGTTTTTACCAATTAAACAACTGTTAATTTTAAGACGCAGTAGTTTTTTATTTTTAAGTACAAACTTTGAGATTTATTAGTTTGGAGGGAACTGCCTTATTACAGTTTCCAAAGCATTTGTTAGCAATACATTCCTAGCCTTACGAGTATAATGGCGTTAAATATGATGGAAAGTAAGCAGTTCAGAAGCTTTGACGAAATTGGATTGAAATCTAAATGTAGTCCAATAAGCGAAAATCGGCAACCCGATTTTGTTAAACCTGGGAAAAGAAGCAGGTGCAAGATCCTTTTTGTATTATATTGGAACTAATATCCACATGCCCCATAATAGGAGGCCAATGTTTTATCAATTCAGAATTAAAATTTTATTTCCCTAGGATAATCTTTTGTCTAAGTTAATCGCTTTTTTACAATTACCCTTCTATTAAATTAACTAAATTAGTTTATAAAATTAATTCCTTACAGCTGTCACTTATATATGACTATGCACAAAGAAGTTTATTCAAATGCCGGTTGTACATTTAAAGAAATTAGAATATTTCCTTAGTAAATTTAGTAGTTTTGCTATATTATTTACGTTTTTGAGTAGTATGTGCATCAAAATTATGTAACTAGTATCCTTGTTATTTGCGCAGAACTAAAGAATGGTAGACTCCGATCAAGCTCATGAGTACCTCTGGTTATCTGGGCTAGGCATATCTACTGGAAGATTTTCAAATTTAAAACTACAAATCCATTATGGCCAAACGTATTGTAGCATAGTTTAAGAAACTACCCAACTATTTTCCAAACGCTCGGTACCAATCTGAAGTTAGATACAAGTTCACATAACACTGAGCAAGCCAGAATTACTGTATATTAAATAACTCCAAGACTGCAATTTTGGCTAATGTTCCAAAATTGCTATTACAAGTCAAACTTACAAAAGTACCGTACTATACCCAGGGCTATATTTTAAATACCGGTTCACTTTATAAACTTCCATAACCACGATTTGAAAAATATTTATTTCTTATCACATCTTAGGCTATAATGCAACTGGTTTCCATATGATGATAAGACAAATATATTCACTTGCTTTATGATATTAACATTTTGTGTGATATCCCAGCTGATAATATCTCAGATATCTTGGAATTGATATTCTAATGTTTATTAGGTTAATTTTTTACCCACTCTTAGAAGAATGACTTTCAAGTAAAAAAGACTATTAAATTCACTTTACTCCTCATTTACTGACAATACTATGGAGTGGTGTGTTTATTGAGTTAAGTCAAACCAATATATTTTTAAACCAAACCAAGACAATAGAACATTTTAAAACATTAAGTAGGCTATACAAATTACTATTCTATCTCTTGATAGAGGCAAACATTTCCTATCAAAGTTGCTGTTGAGGTTAACATAAGTGGACTAGAGGTAAACTCAGATCATTTTAAGTTGTCCGGTTCAGTGAAATTAAATAAAATACCGTGGGCAAATTGCACCCAATCAAACTTGAAAGAGGAATCTCGTTAATGATTATAATGAATGTTTTACCAATGCAATATAATTTCTGAAACTGGTATTTACAGACACATATTTAATTAAACGTGTCATTCGACCATGAATGGCTTGTGGACTATTTTTACTCTTTGGCGTACTTCCTTCATGACTCTGAAATCAGTTGTAAATTAGATGTTACAGATGTAGCCTCAAAAAGTGTTTTATAATAATTAACATAATTTTAATAAACTTTTAACACTTTTTAACTTTTTATTTTTATTACACTATGTACATTTCGGAATCATTGATTCCATCTTCAGGTACGAATGAGGTTAAGTTAATTATAAAATAAATAATTAAAATCAATTTGTCATGTGTTTTTTACTACCTTGGTGGCTAAATTTGTTGTATTTAATTTTATGTGAGATCATTGTATATTAAATATATTAAATATGTGAGCCCTGATAACAATATTTTGTTAGAAGAGGATATTTTGTTAAAAGAAAATAATGTTAGATAATAACATCACTAAAAGACAATTTTTATGTGTCCTAAATTTGTATTTGTACCTTTTTAGCAGTTATGTCAGGAATTTCTGGGTAGTTAAAATTAGATGCTGTCATCTTGAAACTCCGATTTTGTCAAATATTATATATCAAAGCAAAGAGTTGTAATAAATAAAATTGCTTCATTTTTTCATTTTCATTCAATATCATAACACATTTTCTATCTAAGGAAAAAGTTTCTCTCATAAGGTTCTTTAATCTTCCTTAAATTAATGCTAAAAAGAAACTTGGTACATCAGTGTTTTATTGTCAAGGAAGAACCGTATAGATTTTAAGATCAACAGGTTAAAGGACAGTCATCGAGTCTTTATGTCTATCCGTCCGGCCATCAGTGTGATAAAATTTGATTGAAAGACTTTACGTTTGGTATATGGACTCCTCAAGGTCAAACGAAAACCCCTTGTGATTTAAGAGTCAAAAGACTAAATATCAGCTCATCTTTCTGCCCGTTTGTGCAATAATTTTATAGAAAGGTCCTCCTAAAGACATAGGATTTAGTACATAGATTTTTCTCAATTTATAGAAGAGCTCTTTTGTTTTTATGGGCTAAAAGTAAAAATCCAGTATGTCTATCAGTGTGTTGTGTCTCTTTCGTTACATTATGTCTGATCATTCAACACCACTGCATCGCTTTATATATTCGAACTTTGACTTTTGGAATGTTACGTGAACCTTAAGAATAAAATAAGATAACTCTTCACGTTTGGGCAAATAAATAGTAATGCCCCTTTGTGAAAATAGAAAATTAGAAAATTATTCCACACATATTTTTTGACGAGAACACTGCTGGTCAGAATGAACACAATGTAAATGTTATTATAACCTATAATTAAACATATGATCGTGTGTCTGAATAAACAAACTCACCAAAATAGTAAATAAAGCCAACAGAACACACTGTTTGCGTTGGCTGTATGCAATATTGAAAGAGATATTATATCTGCAACGGAACTGTCAATCCTGAAAACACTATGGTTTTCCTGCTTAGTGAGATGAAGATATCTGGAAATAATTTCCTCATCTGTTGGGGGGCGGGGTTATTCACGTAATAAAGAGCTTCAGGAAGATCTTACTTGAAAGTGATTGGGATGGCAGTACGTTTCAAAAGCGGGTTTGGAAAACCTAGCATGAATAAAAACTGCCTCAGCTAGTTTCAAGGTACAAAAGACTAATTAAATGGCAATTGGTATGATCAAAATATCGCATTTCAAACATTTAGGCGTTTTAGAATTTACTTTCAATGCTGATCTAAATTCTCCATAAGCTTTATATATTTACATAAAATTTTTGTTCAATTCGAGATCAGTTTTTTGGATTAAACACAAATAAAATGATTTAATTTAATTTGAATAAAATATACATTCATGAGGTATGAGAACACGGTAAAATTTATAACATTTTAAATGATCAACTTACAAAGTTAACCCTTAAAGTATGTGTGAAACTTTGCATGCGAAAAAGGGGTTTTCGGATCACAGGTCAGTCGACCCTAAAACCAACGAATACTCACTGGTTTAGAATTCATTATTAAAAGTGTGTCTATATCTAAAATATTACTGCTAAATTATAGATCGGAATGAGTAAGAATGTTGATAAAGTGGGTTTTCCACTCAACTAGAAATTTTATTTAGTCTTGCCATCTCTGCAAGTTGTTCTAGATAATGGGAATGACAATTTTCAAATCTCCTCTAAGAGACTGAGGTAGTGTTGATTGTGCCCCTCTTAAACTCACCCTTGGTAGGTCCTATTTTGTAGCACTAGAAGTTCATGTCTGAACTACATGGACAATTTCACATTCACCTGGGTTTTTCATAAACATTGACATCTAGATATGGTAAATTAACAGATTAAAAAATTCCAATAGCATTACAAGCTTTGGAAATTTGTTCGCTATGGTGAACAAAGAGACAAATTTTGCACAGGAAGGTTTAGTTTCTAAATCCATAACTTGCTCATGGACATTCTCTTGATACAAATAGGAATGGTTGACATACTGGTCCTAAATATTTACAATAATTGCGGCTTTTTAGCTCAGGAAGTAGCTGTGGATGTATCATCTAATTTACATAATATAAATAAACTTTTAACACTTTTTAACTTTTTATTTTTATTACACTATGTACATTTCGGAATCATTGATTCCATCTTCAGGTACGAATGAGGTTTAAGTTAATTATAAAATAAATAATTAAAATCAATTTGTCATGTGTTTTTTACTACCTTGGTGGCTAAATTTGTTGTATTTAATTTTATGTGAGATCATTGAATATTGTTTAAGAGTCTATCGAATAATAAATTTTTTGTTAGAAAGTCTTTGTCATTTAATAATATATTATGATTAATTTTGGCACTTTTGTAAATTTCAAAATGTTCTAAAGTGGATAATAAGTAACTTTTTTTGCTTGTGTGTAAAATTTCAAGATTGTTTTCGATGTTAATGTATGTATGGCCGGTGTTATTTAAATGGTCTGCATATTTTGAATTTGATGATGTTTTCAATGCTTTTATGTGTTCATTAAATCTAATTTTGAATGATCGGCCGGTTTGTCCAATATAGTGGGATTGACAATCGTTGCAATTTAATTTGTATACTCCACTATTGTTGAATTTTAAATTTTGATTTTGGTTTGTTGAATTGCTTTTGTTTTTGATTAAAAGTCCAAGGTTGTACGATGTTTTAAATGCCAATTTTACCAGTGAAATTGAAGAAAGTGATGCAATAAACTACCTTGATTTGACTATAACCAAGATCAACAAAAAACACAATTTCAAAATTTTCAGAAAACCGACATACACAGATTTAGTTATTCCTTCCTCATCGAATCACCCATATCACCAAAAAATGGCTGCATTCAAATCAATGATCGACAGATTACACAAAATTCCAATGATAACTGAAGATATAAAGAAATTTAAGAAATATATAAAGAATTAAACATTATTAAATACATAGCCCAGAATAATAGATATAAACCAAGCATGATTGATATATTATTGAAGAACTACAAAAAGAAAGAATATAAGAAGAAAGAGATATCAAATACATTCAATCAGACTACCTTGGTAAACATTGTCACAAAATTAACAAATCATTTTATAAACAAGGATATCAATTGGCATTTAAAACATCGTACAACCTTGGACTTTTAATCAAAAACAAAAGCAATTCAACAAACCAAAATCAAAATTTAAAATTCAACAATAGTGGAGTATACAAATTAAATTGCAACGATTGTCAATCCCACTATATTGGACAAACCGGCCGATCATTCAAAATTAGATTTAATGAACACATAAAAGCATTGAAAACATCATCAAATTCAAAATATGCAGACCATTTAAATAACACCGGCCATACATACACTAACATCGAAAACAATCTTGAAATTTTACACACAAGCAAAAAAAGTTGCTTATTATCCACTTTAGAACATTTTGAAATTTACAAAAGTGCCAAAATAATTCATAATATATTATTAAATGACAAAGACTTTCTAAGAAAAAAATTATTATTCGATAGACTCTTAAACAATATACAATGATCTCACATAAAATTAAATACAACAAATTTAGCCACCAAGGTAGTAAAAAACACATGACAAATTGATTTTAATTATTTATTTTATAATTAACTTAACCTCATTCGTACCTGAAGATGGAATCAATGATTCCGAAATGTACATAGTGTAATAAAAATAAAAAGTTAAAAAGTGTTAAAAGTTTATTAAAATTATGTTAATTATTATAAAACACTTTTTGAGGCTACATCTGTAACATCTAATTTACAACTGATTTCAGAGTCATGAAGGAAGTACGCCAAAGAGTAAAAATAGTCCACAAGCCATTCATGGTCGAATGACACGTTTAATTAAATATGTGTCTGTAAATACCAGTTTCAGAAATTATATTGCATTGGTAAAACATTCATTATAATCATTAACGAGATTCCTCTTTCAAGTTTGATTGGGTGCAATTTGCCCACGGTATTTTATTTAATTTCACTGAACCGGACAACTTAAAATGATCTGAGTTTACCTCTAGTCCACTTATGTTAACCTCAACAGCAACTTTGATAGGAAATGTTTGCCTCTATCAAGAGATAGAATAGTAATTTGTATAGCCTACTTAATGTTTTAAAATGTTCTATTGTCTTGGTTTGGTTTAAAAATATATTGGTTTGACTTAACTCAATAAACACACCACTCCATAGTATTGTCAGTAAATGAGGAGTAAAGTGAATTTAATAGTCTTTTTTACTTGAAAGTCATTCTTCTAAGAGTGGGTAAAAAATTAACCTAATAAACATTAGAATATCAATTCCAAGATATCTGAGATATTATCAGCTGGGATATCACACAAAATGTTAATATCATAAAGCAAGTGAATATATTTGTCTTATCATCGTATGGAAACCAGTTGCATTATAGCCTAAGATGTGATAAGAAATAAATATTTTTCAAATCGTGGTTATGGAAGTTTATAAAGTGAACCGGTATTTAAAATATAGCCCTGGGTATAGTACGGTACTTTTGTAAGTTTGACTTGTAATAGCAATTTTGGAACATTAGCCAAAATTGCAGTCTTGGAGTTATTTAATATACAGTAATTCTGGCTTGCTCAGTGTTATGTGAACTTGTATCTAACTTCAGATTGGTACCGAGCGTTTGGAAAATAGTTGGGTAGTTTCTTAAACTATGCTACAATACGTTTGGCCATAATGGATTTGTAGTTTTAAATTTGAAAATCTTCCAGTAGATATGCCTAGCCCAGATAACCAGAGGTACTCATGAGCTTGATCAGAGTCTACCATTCTTTAGTTCTGCGCAAATAACAAGGATACTAGTTACATAATTTTGATGCACATACTACTCAAAAACGTAAATAATATAGCAAAACTACTAAATTTACTAAGGAAATATTCTAATTTCTTTAAATGTACAACCGGCATTTGAATAAACTTCTTTGTGCATAGTCATATATAAGTGACAGCTGTAAGGAATTAATTTTATAAACTAATTTAGTTAATTTAATAGAAGGGTAATTGTAAAAAAGCGATTAACTTAGACAAAAGATTATCCTAGGGAAATAAAATTTTAATTCTGAATTGATAAAACATTGGCCTCCTATTATGGGGCATGTGGATATTAGTTCCAATATAATACAAAAAGGATCTTGCACCTGCTTCTTTTCCCAGGTTTAACAAAATTTGGTTGCCGATTTTCGCTTATTGGACTACATTTAGATTTCAATCCAATTTCGTCAAAGCTTCTAAACTGCTTACTTTCCATCATATTTAACGCCATTATACTCGTAAGGCTAGGAATGTATTGCTAACAAATGCTTTGGAAACTGTAATAAGGCAGTTCCCTCCAAACTAATAAATCTCAAGGTTTGTACTTAAAAATAAAAAACTACTGCGTCTTAAAATTAACAGTTGTTTAATTGGTAAAAACATATTGAAATTTTATGGAAATCAATTCTTGTATAAAACATAAAGTTTAAAATTACAAATAATTTTTAAACCATAATTACACAATGAGTTTATAAATTGACAAATTCAGTCCATACACTTATTTGCATGTATACACATTAATATTCAAACGTGGTTGTCATAGTATAATTTTGTTGTGAACAAAGACATCTATTGTTTAAATATCAAACTGGAAATATAATGTTTCCAATATAAATATAATTCCACCACGCCAAAGAAATTACCTCTGATATCAGTTCTTTTAGATACAGTTCAGTGGCTTGGATATGCGAATGAAATAAACAGTTCATTGGCATGCTCAAAGATACTAAGAAACCCATTTACTGTACTTTTGTGAATCGGAAATGTTCTAAATCATATCAGATGATTATATTTTTCTTTAGCAAAGTTAAACAAATTTTATTTGTAACTATGTAAATTTTATTTCTTTAACTGGTGTTATGCAGCAAAATATGAGTTTAACCAATCGTTACAGATAGTAACCCAAAATATTGTTGTTAACCATAAATGGTTTACAAATCCTTTGTTAAATGTTACTATTTGTGAATTATTTGTAAACAAAATTAAAAACTCTAAAACTTTACCAACATGATTGTAAAATAATTTTTTAAGAGTAGAAATCAATATCATGTTTGTTTCCTCCTAATAACTAACACTTTTAATCGCACAACTAAATATTAACTAAATGTCTCTTACTTAATTTATTTATTCAACAATGAACTTTAGATGCTTATTTTTTTGAAAATAAAGAATTGCTTATATTTTAAGGGCTAGTTACATCAAATTTAAAGCAATCCCTCTCTTTAGACTTATGTTCGCAATGCTCACGTAAGGAACTCCTCGCCAAGAACTATTAGGTCTATGGCTCTATATCTATCTAGGTCAGTTTTTGATCACTCCTTTAGACGTGGTTGTGTATAACTCAAAATAAGTCTCAAGAACATTTTTATATTTATAATAAAAAATTGCTAAACTATATATTTTTTATAATCGACATAGCATTTTCTACGTTTCGAATATGTTCTTGATCAAAACACATTTAATAGCTTACACTGATCTCAGTGCTAATTGAAGTCCTATAAAGTCTAAAGACTCTGGAGTTCTGATTGTCAATAATTTTCTTTGGAACCCTGGTCCATAAAACATTATTTAAACATTCTTTAACATTTTGGGTTTTGCTATAAAGACATTGTATATTTTTTTATCATACAGGGATTTTAATTTTGATATCGTATCTTCCCTAATAGCTTCTGGTAAAGTACTATTGAGTTTCAATAGATCTAATATATTTTCAGCTACTGTTTTTCTTGGAAGTGCACTACGATTTCTCACCTTTAGTGCAAATCCAGAATTGGGGATTATCGGTAATAAAAATAAATCACCATACGGGTACAGTTTTCCTCATATTCTGTAAATAATATAGTTTGTATTTTATAGGAAGACCATAAGAGAATTGAATTTCTTACATTACTTAACAGTTAATCGCTTATAAAATAGTTTGAATAAGCGCAACTCTCCACAGCCTTGCTTCCGTTTTTCATACAAGATATAACCATTCATGTTTTTATATTTTCCAGTCTTTTCAATCAAAATAAATTTCCAAAACAACAGCAAAACTCTCTGAGACTCAATAATTTAATTATATAATATACCACACACCTTACTTATATACAGAACAATGGAAGATTTTACTAGCTCCAGCACCTTCTATGCCATCCAATACTTGAACCTTGGTAATCTGAAGAAGAATTTTCGTCATGTTAAATGTTTTCAAGGCACAAACAGTACTTAGCTAAAACCTTTATATACAACTGTATATTAATATATATATATATATATATTATATATATATATTATATATAATATATATATATTATATATATATATTATATATATAATATATATATATATATATATATATATAATATATATATATTATATATATATATATATATATTATATATATATATTATATATATATATCAATTCTTGGCAGCATGACTTAAAACCTCGCATTTACTATCGCAGACATAATAATTTCTGCTGTCTCATGAGGATTTCATTTATCTAAATAGTCTCATATACAGCAATTTCCATGGAGTTATAGACTACTAGGTCTCCCATATCTTAGTGAGTAACCCACACTCTAATCTAATATTCACACCGTAATACGATATCAGAAACTTAAAATTTTTTTGAACTGGAAAAGTGCTTAGCAAAGGTGCAGTGAGAACAAAATAGTTTCAAAACAATTTAAACTAAACCCAAGTGTCTAACTGAGAGTCAGCTCTGCCGTAAATTGATTGCAATTTTTATATTACTTTATCAGTCAATCAGTTTTCCTGAGAGTTCTAAAGTCCGCTAGTGTTACCGTTTCCTCGTGTGTCAATCCCATCAGCCTCGTTTCTATTCTGGTAAACAGGATTCTCCGTGCATTCACTCTACGTCTTTTATATAGAGATGTTTCCAACAGTTTCTTGAAAGCGCGTGCACACACACACACACACACACACACACACACACACACACACACACACACACACACACACACACACATATTATATATATAATTTTATTACTGAATTTATTTTTATCATTCTTATAGATATGACACCTCGAAGCAACATATTTTTCTAGTTGAGCTGGTTTTTACTGACAGTTGGCCTGGATTCGGGAGTTAAATAACTAGTACAATGTTCTGAAAGGTGTTCTGATGCACTGATCAGAAAGATGAGCCAATCAGCAATATAGCTTAAATTTAGCAATTCGAAAACTTGATGAAACCCCAATCCGAATAACTTTCAAAATGATCAGTACTAAATAGTGACTAAACCTACATGTATTATATATTGATATATCAACAGGTACTACAGTTCAAAATAATAATATGACAAAAATATTCTAAAATATGTTTCCTTTCTAATTTCCCTCACATAAAGAAAATAAAACAGTTTCTTCTACAAGCACTAGAAATCGTACTCAAATATAACAGGTAGTCTACGCATACAAGAACTGACATCGTTACAAATTGCTGTTGTATTACACTTAACACTAGTGTGAGTTTAAGTGAAAACGTGACATTGACTGATACGTTTACAACCCGCCGTAGAACTGACGTAACTTCCACATACTAGTGTTAAAATTTAAGGAAAAGTACGCCATTGGTTGGCGTTTTAAATAATTATGCCATGCACACATAAGATCACTAAAATATAGCTCTATAACACGTACCAATTACGATATTTTAAGCACTTAAAGTACGTCATTCGTTTTATGTTTAACTATAACGAGTTATAAGACGTTTAGACTATTAGTTATACTAATAAAATAAAAATTAGGATACAAATGTAGAAATTCCACAATTTTCTACTAGTAAGTTTAAGAGCCTAATATAATTTAGGTAGGATTAAAACACAAACTACTTTCATACTTAAATAAGACTAAATCACTTACCCACAATAGAAAACTAAAACAGATAACATAACCTCGGGAACAATTTAAAGAGCAAAGTATTTACATCCGCTTTCTGGATCTGTCGTTCTAGAACACTGTAGTACTCAGTTTCAATTTTGTGATTTGTACAAATGTGTCATTGCAAAGACAACAAGTGGTAATTTGGTATAAGTATTCCACGATTTAGTAGCTGGTAATATTAATGCAAACTATTTCTTATTAAAATTTATGAAAAGTAAGTGAAAATCAGTGATAATATATGATTTATTTTTTTATTATTTGATTTTTTATTAACTTCTAATATATGAATAGGGTTTTCAAATCAAAGCAACATTATTATATCTTACAGGTTTATTAAATGTAATGTAGATAAACTATTATTTATACGTATATATATATATATATATATATATATATATATATATATATATATATATATATATTCTTTGATTTTGAAACAGTGTATCCTCCCACGTAAAAATAAAAAACATTAAGGTCTATTCCATGCAGGAAAGATCCGTAGCACGCATTCCAGTTGTTAGTTGAGGCAGTTAAATGTGATTTCATTTTCTCCAGGATTCAAACCCTAATTTATCAGGCACAGAAGCTTCAATGGTATAAGCAGGATAGTATAGAGACAATAAGCAATTTTTGATCTGTGGAATATTTTGCATCATGAATGTGTTGGGAGTCTAGATAATCTTAATAAAAATATTAACCTGTTTATGAGTGCGCATGTCTTATTGCGTTATTATTTGGGTGTGGTGTTTTACTAAAAATAAAATCAAGAAGTAATTAATTAAATTAAACATGATTTTTTTAATTAATTATAAAAACAATACCAGTGTGGTTGCACTCCAAGTTTGATCATTTTAGATTTTTTAGTGTATACAAATTATAAAAGGTACCCTTTTGCCGTGATGAGGCCTTGGTTCTGTACATGTACACATAGCAAGGTCTTTGGAGATTCCCTTGCGACTTGAGGCGTTTGGCGGGTAAATAGTGACCGGAGAGGCGAGGGAGATTCTTGGATTACGAGATTGAAGACGGATTACATGATAGTCACAACTGGATAATTTTAGGGGCTGTATTAGTTTCTAGTAATACTATAGTTAATGTTATTGTATAGCATTTCAATTATTTTATTAAATAATTACAAGAATTAAGATGCACTTTTGCAATTACATATGTAATTTAGAATCACGTCAGATGACGAAATTCATAATTTTGAATTTTGGATCGCTTTTCAAAATAAATTTCTCTGTATCATATTGCGAGATATTGCACATCATGTGGAATCAGGACTGTATGAGTGTATTTCTCAAAACAGTTTAACTGTACATAAAACCTAGTTATTGAACGTCAACATCTGTGACGTAAATACAGCTTATCCATACGAGAGCACAATACAAAGTAGGTAGCAAATACAGAGAACATAACTGAACGCAGAATATTGGATGAATTAGCTGCTTACATTATTGTAGCAGCTACTGTAGATGCTGCATTACATTTAGTCTGCTATGGTTTATACTTTCAATGCTGCCTTTTCAACATGGATTTAACCATCAGAAACCGACCTAACATGCACGTCTACGTATTGTTTGTGATCGTCATGACGAATATAACACCATCAAGATCTATCTTAAGTTTTTCGTAATTAGTTTACACTTAATTAATTAGTTATAGGTCTTGCAGACTTTACCGTGTTTAAAAGTTTAATCTTACAAAATTTTAAGTAGGTTTTCTTTTGCTTAAAATTTGTCATTTACAAGGGCAATAGGATTTTGATCGTGTTTGTATAAGTATAAAACTCAGTTTTGAGGTATGCACCCTATGTTATTTAGGTTGAAAATTATTTAATACACAGAACTATGCAAGCACAAATCAACTAAGTTTGCTTGATCAATGAGTTGGAGATCAACAGCAAAAAGGCCGAAGGTGTCATCCGTCGCATTGTTTCATATGTACCTCTATAGAGTGTGCCGATATTAAGTTTTACTCTATTCTATAATTGGTAAGAATGGTAAGTTATATGTAGCCCACCTATACTGTGTAATCCATTGTTTGTGATTCTCTGAACTTATATGAACCTCATTGATGTTTACCACTTGAAAAATAGGATAAATTCCAACCCAGGAAACGCAGTGTTCTATCAATCAAACACGTAATATAGTTCTTTAAGAGGTGGTCCATTACTAATATGAATTAGTTACACTCTATCATAATTATATTGGAACTATTCTGCTGAGTTTGTGTAAATGTATTTCTATGCACGTATCGTTAGAATTAAATCCGACAATCCTAAAAGGTGTTTACGAAGAACAACATGGTGTTTCATATTGCTCCTACATTTAATTGATAAGTTTCATTTCCTCATTGATTTGGGGTGTTGTTAAATCAATTAGACAAATGGATTGATTTCCCCGAACCAAACAACGTTAAAAGAGTATATATACTACTCTATTTGTGTTGTGATGGGATAGATCAGGTAATGGTATACATGGTCAATGGAATAAAGATTGGCCAAAGATAATTTGCGAGCAGTTTTGATGCTTTGGGAAAAAAAACTTTTACAGAATAACCATTAATGTCTTAATATTTAACCAAAACTGGAATGGACATTCATTGTAATGTTGTACAGAGTTGTAAAATACCCTCTGAGTTAAGAGGGTCGATCTCCAATGCCAAAGGAGGGTTCCACACGATAACCCTACAAGATTTATGGATACATTGTGGGATTTAATGTTTGGCGGAGCGAAAAATATAGTAAGGAGAATAAATGTGGCGTATCTCTGAAATTTAAAAAAATATGTTTTTAGTGTTTTATTTTTAGTTATTTTTTAAGTGGCACTAAGGGTTTTAAAAGTTATTTATAATATTAATAGCCGTTATTTATTATAGATTGTATTGAAAATATTATAATACCATATATTATGTATGTCCATAGTATATAAATCTCCTTCAATGCTGTACGCCACATTGAACTCTCTTTTGTATTCACTGTGCAGTGATTATCCCTAGATGCGGTTATATATGACGATTTTTATCATAAACAGACCTAAATAGATTAGGAGTGCGCCACTTTACGTCATGCGTAACCAAGGGGTTGCATGCAAAATTTTGTAGGTCATTTTATTTGTGAGTCTTAAAGACAGGAAATCCTACAGAAAATAAATGTAATTTTGAATTTTGCTACAGTTTACTATAACTTTATTGAAGCGGCTAGAATATGCCGCTGTTACAGATTTGATTCCTAAAATCCTTTTGAGATCATACAAATCTACACTACGAAATTTAAAAATATATGAATGCCAGAATAATACATACAAATACTCATAAGAAAAATATAAAGAAAATTAATCATGTAAATCACTTAAAAATTATCTTTTATTTTGTAATATATATCCTTAAAAACACGTTAAAAAGCTTTAAATATCTTAGTAGTTTATATTTAAAAAGGTTTAAAAGAAATATCTGGAATAAAAGTATCCTAAATACAAAGTTTTATCTTTAAAAAACATTTTTCTTTGCTTTTTTCAGGCCACATCAAAACATCATACAGGCCAATTATTACAGCCTACCATCATGATGTATGTGTATATTAAACATTTGGTGTATATAAATTTTACAAGTAAAACAATAAGAATTTATGGTTATTATAAATTTAGTAGGAATAAGAAAAAGTAACAGTTTTTATAATTACATATGCTAAACGATTGAGTATTTATTTTACGGAACAAAATAAATTTAACTATGAAATATATTTAAGTGGAAAATATGAATGATTATAATATTTAATCAATATTCAGTTGTATTTCCATCAAATTTCCTTCTTTTTCCTATTTTTAATGCAGTTTACTACATAAATATACTGTGGATATGTTCAAAGCATAATAAAATAAACAATGTGATATTACATTTACATTAATGTTACAAAGTTACTGTTTATACTTATTTAAGAATACTGTTTTGACATTTACTTCCTCAGAATGGGCATGTCCAATTTATAATATAATTTAGTAACTCTTGAAAACTGGAAAAGGTAAGCTAATAATATATTCTTCCCATAGTGTAAGTGGGTCTTTAGGAGAAATTGTCTATTGGTAAATATTATAGAAGCAGTGAGTCCATTACTACAAACCTGTTGTTCTTTACAAAGATTGGTATCGTTTTGATTTATATACTGTTCTAGAGAGAGAATTAACTGGAAAATAGAATTAATTTCGAAGGCTTTATAGGCGCGTACTGATGTGGTGCATAGTGACTGATTGTCTCTGGACGAGTTCATAGCTAGCCGCTAGGAGCAATATATTCTTTTACTACCTTGGTTGTTACATTGATTAATGGTTTAAAATATGTAATTAATTTTTAAGTATAAACTAAAATATATTATATTCTACTTCGAAGTTTCCAATAATAAAAGTAAATAAATAATATATATCTAATAAAAAATACTTTAGTTTTATACAATGGATTGAAATCATGACCTTTTAATATCGAGTCTGATGTTACACAAGGAAAAAATGTAGGACCTTTACATTTTGGTAAATACGAATGGACTGGTGCATTGTTTTAGTTCTTATTCCTTTGTGTACCCTACTGATAACTAATCTCAGGCTACAATAATTGAAAAATGTTAAAAGTAAGTTTTATTATACAATAAAAAACATAATAAGTGATTACTACTTCCTTTCATATAAAATGCGTATATCAAATAAAAGATGAAATTATTATTTTGGCAAAAATGTTAATAATTGATACGAAATAATAAAAACTATACTTGATAACAAATAATATCAATAATTGAAAAATAAAATTAATCGATAAGAAATGCACTTGCTAAAGCTTCGTATATAACAAATGTACTGTGTGTTGTAGAAAATATAAGAAATGTCAACAGTTGAGTAAAACATGAAACTAATAATTCATGAAACAAAACAAAACTGCTGCGTGTTTCATTTTGTAGCTATTATTCGCAGAAGCATTATAAAAGAAGAAATGTATCTTCATCAATTAAAACATTTACACACTGATCCTATTGTGTAACAAAATTAAAACAAACATTGATGTACATATTGTTATAATAAACAGAATATCCGCAATATGTCTTTAAACCCATAGATTTTTGTCGAATTTGCGCTTAAGTTTAGTTTTACATATATGTAATTGACAATAGTTGTTGTTTCGCCCTGATTGCATGGGAGCAACTATTGCGTTATTAATGCTCAAGTAGTGAGGGAGATGTCTGGTAGGGATTTAAAACCTTTTCAAAGTGGTCAAACTTGATTAGTTTTTTTGTTTTGTAACTATAATATATAGGCAAAAATATAAAAAGACTATACGTCTGGAAACATTTTAAATTAGTGTGTCTGAAAGCAAGTATTTTTTAAAAAGTTTTTTTTTCTGTATATAATACGGACTAGGGTTTTCCAAAGCCGGCGTTCAGAGCTGTGAGGGCTGCACGTGGGATTCGAATAAAAGAAATAAGGTCAATGCTCTAGCCTCTTGAATGGACGAAATTCTTGAATACGAGTATGTATTGAATTGCACTCGAGAAGCGCTTCACGGCTCACTGATAGTGGATTTTATGTTTGCAAAGCAGAACTCGATAGAATTGAATCTGCTTTGATACCAGTAGCTTTCTATTTTAGTTCATCCTTGCAAACCGATATTCACTTGTTTAGAGTTTCTCGTGAGAAAAAGATATCTCGTCTGGATAGTAACCAAACTCTTATCACTGATATCATTGAAAATACTTAGTTACTCGTATAAATTATATCTGTTAAATAAGCTACATAACATATAGGAATCATAGAGGATCAAATCATTCCGGTTCTGGTGTGCCTTTTTTTACTTTAACCTAGATTGACTTCATGCACTAGTTTACCACTTAATTACTAATAAAATTATAACTCGTTTGGTCCGACATAAAGTTTATAAAAACTAACTTTGTAAATTTTCACTGTTAATTTGTTACAGTACGCACATTTAAAAAAAATATAATATTAAAAAGCTATTTTTACTTATGTTTTATTTCAGTGTGAATTTTAGAGGTAATAACATCATAGAAGAGGCTTCTCAAACCTAGTTATGTACATATCTTCTTAAACAGGGCAAACAAAGTCAACTGTGGCACCAGAAATGTCTGGACTGGAAGTAAATTACAATGACCCTAAGTAGACGCTTATTTAGTATAGACTTCATAGAAAGAAGCATATATCAAAAACCTATTGTCTAGTCTGGTGAGTGCATTTTGCCCTGTATGCTGTAGTTACTTTTTAATAATTATAGTTTAGATTTTTATTAAGTGCATGTGTTTTATTTAGAGTTAGTTTGCATGGAATAGATACACACCATGGCTGCTGTGGTCTCTAACTTATGCGTGCCACAATGCTCTAGTATGTTTACAGTCTCAGTGTCAGTTATAGTTACAGTTGCACAGTTTCTTTCTGTTTTAATAAAATAAAAGGCTTAAAACGTTTAAGGTAAATAAATTAGGTTTTAAATATCCGCATTTCTTTTAAAATTTATACTGAAAATGTGTTAATGATCAATTTAATGATTACCAAAACTAAAACCAACAATGAAGTGTGTTACGTACATGCATAATAAGGATGCATTTTTATGAGGTTAAATCTAAAGATTATTGAAAGTATAATGCCTAATGTACAGTCAGTAAAATGTTTGTCTACTATGAAGTAAAATGTATTACCAAAATTAATTCTAGGGAATGAAGAAAGTACATTTAAGAAAATATATTTGACCTGCAATTTACTGTCTAATACATAAAATTAAAGTTAAATTTATATTCGGGGAACACATATAATAGAGTTTTAGGTTAACCAGTCTTTCATTTCAAACAAAATATTTTACACATAGTAATTATAAAAGTCATTTTAGCTATAGTTTACAATTGTGTATCGTTTACGTAAGAACATCATTGAAAATATTTAAAAGTAATTTCAATATTTAACATTCTTTCAGATAGTCTTGGAAACTAAACATTTATGGGGTTTAAAATGTATTAATTACTAAGGGTATTGAAATTTAAATAAAAGTTCATAATACATCTCAAACAACATTCGTTCATAACAACAGAGTTTTATCAAATTATACAAACTCAAGGTAATTTGATTAAATTTGGTTATTAAGCTGTATCACTAAATATACAATTTATGCATTAGCATACAGCACCTGTATAGCTGAATCACATCCTGCTGCTAATTTTCTTAAAACTTTTAAGGTCCTTATTTATATATTTAATTATTGTCTACATATGAACTATTAAATTATTTGAACAAATACTCATTTGGTTAAACAATCAATAATTTTTAACTTAAATTATAATTATTTAGAACCAAAAGCATTATGTATTTAACAAGTATATACATATTATTTTTAGTAAATTACTGTACAATTAAAACAAAGTGTTTTTAAAACATTGGCACTATATTTAGGTGAAAACCATCTTCAGGTGCAAAAATTGAGTAAAATATAAAAATATAAAAGAAAACAGTAAAAACGAAAGTAAATAAACAGTGAATAAATCACATATATAATTATATGTGACAGATACAACTAAATACAAAATAATTGAATCGTAAAAAGTGAGGGCCTGTGGTGTAATGGTAGCACATTCACCCGGCAAGTGAGAGATCCGGGTTCGAGTCCCGGCGGAGCAAGTACTTTTTGCGATTCAATGTTTATTGAAATAGTAATATATATATATATATATATATATATATATATATATATATTATATATATATTTTGAAAATATATATATTCTTATATATTTTGATATTTTATACAATTTTTGCACCTGAAGACGGTTTTCACTGAAATATAGTGCCAATGTTTTAAAAACACTTTGTTTTAATTGTACAGTAATATACTAAAAATAATATATAAAGCCTCTAGGCATCAACTCTCAAAGTAAAAGCAAGTAAGTCTATTGACACTTTTATACACCTTTTAACGCCTTTTTTTGTTCATTTCGATGTTACCTTTTGTGTGTTTCATATATTTCTGTTAATATTACTGTTACAGACTCTTTTTACTGTGCTTTCTTAATTCGTTTTTCTAATTACATTTTGATTTAAAGTTATGTTACTTAAAGTTTTAATATTGAAATAGTTTGACTTTAAAGTCAAAACCAAAAAGTATTTCACGTGACCAGCATGACATCGGACAATGAAGAATTAAAACGTTTCTTATTGAATCAGATCCAATATCACACAACAAAACTAGCAAAGTGTTATTTACATATTCTATATTTAGGTGCTTGTTTAAATCTAGGCATTGTCCCCAACGGCCTCACAGTAACATTTCCTTTATCAGGAATACCAAAGTACATGCATGATTCAATAAATAAAATTGCAAGAAGCACTAACACGTCTTTTACTTCAACAGTATATGAAATGCACAAAAATCAAGCAACCATACACAGTAAAGAATTAATGAATATTACAAAACGTTTTACATCAAGGTTTCCAAATCAAATATACTTAGTAAATAAAATTACTCTAGAAGCAACACGTTTCATGTCTATTAAAGCTAGTGAACATCTTAATAAAATTAAAAAGCTTCAGATTGATTATGCAAAAAAGGATGTGAATCCAGATATTAATTGCGAAGAAGAAGGTAAATGTGACATAATTAATATATGTCTAAACACTGTAGAATAATCTAACATTAATCCTTCCCTTGATAAACATATGCTTTCATACCAAAGCGAAAGTAAACCAAATTTTGTGAATTTATCAAAATATGTCTTGAATGATGATGAAGTAGATGTGATATCAAACGGACTTAATTTTGCCCCCACGCCAATATTCGATCATATGAAACTAGTTTCGGATACATTGGAATTTGCTAATAAAGTTAGGACAAAACACTACCAAAACAGAATTGATGAGTCACTAATTAAGTTTAAATCTAAATCTACTTGGGAAGCACCCAAACTAAGTTCGGATCATCCTCTTGAACAATTTCTCAATATTGTCATATCTAATATAGCTGATTCTAATTTTCCTGATTTTCTTCCGAAAACCACTAATATTAATGAAAAACAAATAAAAGCCATAAAACCTTTACGAAAAAAACAAAAACATAATTATTGTTCCCGCAGATAAAGGAAATACTACGGTAATAATGAATAAAGTTGATTATGTGTCAGAAATAAACAAACAATTAAGTGATGAAGATACATATAAGAAACTGGACAAAAACTTAACAGAACAGTTCTATTCCGACATTTCAAAATATTTAAATGAAAATGGTGAAAATGAAAATCTGTCCAAAAGTTCAATAGATTTAATGATACCACAACATCCAAGTACACCAGTCTTTTATATTCTTCCCAAATTACACAAGAAAATTATGCCACCACCAGGACGTCCGATAGTATCTTATTGTTCATCACCTACAGAAAGAATTTCTGCATATGTGGATCACCAGCTACAGGACTTTGTACAAAATCTACCATCACTCATAACACATCTGATGACTTTTTACATAAACTTAAAAATGTACCCCAACCTCTTCCTAACGATGCAATATTGGTCACTGTTGATGTCACTTCTTTATACACAAATATAGAACACGATGAAGGAATTGAAGCTGTAACATACTATCTTAATCAAAGACAAATTGACACAAAACCTAGTACTTCATTTATTACAAAATTAATCCATTCTGTGCTTACAATGAATTGCTTCCGTTTTCAGGATACATTTTATTTACAAAAAAAAGGCACAGCCATGGGAACTCGTATGGCTCCGTCATATGCCAACCTTTTCATGGGAAAACTAGAAACAGATTTTCTCAACAGTCAAAATTACAAGCCTATATTTTGGAAACGTGTTATTGATGACATATTTTTTATTTGGACACATGGGAAGCATAATTTAACCAACTTTTTAGAACATTTAAAATAATTTAGCAAATTAAAATTCACATTTGAGACGTCTTCAACATCAGTCAAATTTTTAGATATGGAAGTATTTATTGAAAATGGACATTTAAAAAGCAAAATAAACGTAAAACAAACGCATAATTTGGAGTATTTAAACTACGACAGCTGTCATCCAGTCCATATCAAGAGGAATATACCAAAAAGTTTAGTATGCAGAGCTCAAAGATTATGTAGTAATACAAATGACTTGGAAAAATACATTGACGATATTATGAACGCATTCTTAAGAAGAGGTTATCCACGAAAATTACTTAAAGATAAACTTAATGTAAAAAAGAAAACACTACATTCTAAATTTGAAAAAAGTGATCCAAAATTAATAGTTCAATACCATCCAGGGCTTCAAAAAATTATTAATATTCTTAAAATAGCATTTAATACCTTACAAAATTCTAGTTCAACTAATGATATTTTTAAAACAACTCCTAGAGTAATCTATAAAAGACCTCCTATTCTTAAAGATATATTGGTCAAACCTAAATTACCAATGACAAACATCAATGAAAACTCAATACCAAAACAAAAAGGATCACATCCGTGTAATAAACCAAGATGTTTGATTTGTAAAATGTTACCAAATTCTTCAAAATTCACTAGTAGCAAAACACGCAAGGCATATCCTATCATCGGCAACTTGTCTTGTGAATCTAAAAATTTGATTTCCAAATTCAATGTAAAAAATGTCCAGCAGATTATATTGGCTCAACAACAAATACCTTGAGCACAAGAATTACAGGACACCGATTTGATTATAAACACCAAGATTTAAAGAAAACTGTCGTCACTCATGGTCTAAATCACAATGAAACTTTTGAAAATACATATTCAGTCAAACCTATTCGGCAAGTCCATACAAATTCAAACCCAATTTACCTCAGAACATTAGAACAAGCACACCAATTGGTTTTAAAGAGCAAAATTCCACATGGACTCAACACCAGATAACTTAGCCAAAAACGTCTAAATTTGAAATCAACATATTGAACAATTATTTAGTTCATGTCATCTGTATTTATTATTATTATTTATTCACTGTTTATTTACTTTCGTTTGTACTGTTTTCTTTTATATTTTTATATTTTATAAAATTTTTGTACCTGAAGACGGTTTTCACCGAAATATAGTGCCAATGTTTTAAAAACAGTTTGTTTTAATTGTACAGTAATATACTAAAAATAATATACATATATATATATATATATATATATATATATATATATTAAATTAAATATGAACGTAAATAAATCCCTTTATCTTCCAATTATTTGACATGTATATTTCAAAGATCTTATTAATACACGTCCTACAGCTTTAAAAATGTTTTATTGTTGAGGTTGTGGTTTAAAAATATTCAAACCATGGATTTTAAAAACTTTTCTAAAAAATAAAATATTAAATTTTCATACCCTGATGCTTTAGTACCAATAAGAAAATAAATTTATTATATTTAAGATCCACAAAAAAGATACTACAAAAATATTTTGTTATGCGGTAAAAAAGCAATGTTTAAAAAAATGAAGACAAACCTTATCAACTAAAACTTTTATTAACCTGTTGGTAAATGTATGGGTATAACAAGCTAACACAATGCAAAACAACTGGTACAGTTTTAATATGGGTTCTAAGACAGAAATATAAGTAGCTTAATGGCTATAACACTTTGTCCAGTGTAATTATGTAATCAGAGCATTGTGTGTCGAGACCTTAATATTATTTAAAATTCTCAGCCATTAACATTTGTATGAATTAGCATTAAAAAATTTTCACGAATATTCTTTGTGATTAATCAAGACAGCATAATCTCTTCAAATCGACCTTTAAATACAAATTCGGTAGAAAAATGTTTATCTTAAAATTAATTTTAGTTCAAATGACTAGTATTTATAGGTATACTAAAAGCGCAATATAAATTTTAACAAAATAACAATACATCTACCAGAGAGGATAACTCCGGTATAAGCATAAATAAAGAAATGAGACAAAGGATTTCGATAGCGTTGTAGTTATAATCTTAACTGCAAGAAGGTTGCAATACAACAACCCCAAAAATATAATAGCCATAATGGGCTGTATTAAACAAAAATAGGAACCATTTAGTTATTACTGAGACTTTTATTATAAATTATCCTGACCACAAGAATTGCATGTTAGGTGTCCGATTAGTCCTGAACGGTGTGAACGAGTTTACTCGTAAGTAATACGATCATAGTTATTTCCCACAGTTCCGAACTATAGTCATAGATACCGTAATATTCCTACAGACATTTAAGAGGAAAATTTAATACAAAGCATATATAACATAAATATTAACCCATAAAGAAAATATTGGTTTGAAAATCTAATATTCGTTAGAAGCAAGGTGATTGTCAACAGTTGTCGCAGCTGCCGTCATATTGTCAGTTGTAGTTGCGCAACTTTTCTAAATTAAAGTTTGAAACGCTTTTGAATAGAATAAACATTATTCCACGTTCCAGATTTTTCTCAATATTTCTTAGAGCTCTGACATGCCAGTCAAGTATTGATTAATCTGTATTGTATGAAAAAAAAAGAATAATAAGGAATAACTTCTATTTAAACCTTCCACTGGTGACAGCAAAAACCGATGTGTCACTTAGATCTGGACAACCTTATGTATTTGTCAAGGAGCACATCACTATCCGCAAATGTCGAGATTCAGGGGTGCAAGAGTAATTCGATAGTTCTAGTCATGTTTAGTCGGTGGGTTCAAAGCGTCAAAGGTTCTTGCTAGCCTAGACATAAGGGTGTGCCACCTCTGACTGCTTTGACTGGAGAGGCTGATTCAGAGCTTGTCTCCCCTTCTTTTGAGCGGAGTTATTTTGAGATTAGTGTCTTAAATTCTCCATAATGGATCTCGATAGGAGGTGGCCCCTGCCCCCAAACTTATCTTAGATAATCATGTCCCTCCGGAAGCAGTGCAAAGGTCCTTATAAGACTAGGTGCAATTTAGAAGCTTCTTGGCCTAACAGAACAAACGATTATAAAAACGTAAAATTTTATACCAAACAAAATTAGACTATCGAGTTGAATATAGATACATTATGTTGACGTTGTGAAATGATAAGTGTTAATAATATACAGTTATCATTTACTCCTTTTTAAAACATACATTTGGAACAATGTAATAAAAGTGACCTACGAGAAACGTCGGTGTTAATTTCTTATTACATGTTCATAACTCCACCCAGCTCATAAAAATCTGAAGGAAATGTATTGATACTTAAAGAGTGAATTCAACATGTGTCTTGCAAATTAGAGTAAACCATGGAGTCTAAGCAAACTTTACGTTCACCTTGAGGCTTTATTAAACAGAAATACGGTTCTCAGATTAAGTTGAATACAAGATATGATACCACTAAATAATATTATGAATGAGAAATTCTTAAGGTATCCAATATAGCGTAGTTGATAATCAAGCTGGTAATTTTATGTTGCTAGTAAATGGCATTGGAGATATCCATAAATAGCACAGCTGATAATAAGGCTGGTAATGCAATGTTGTGTATTTACGTAACCCAAAGAATCTGTTATTTAAAACGACTGATGAATTACAACGTATTAAATTGCCTTTGTACTTGGCCCTAGGGGTGAAAGTAATCTATGAACCTAAACTGAACCATCTAGAAGTCGTGTTTTAGGTTTAACAACCCAATGTGTAACATTGCAAAGATAACTGCTACAAAACATTTTGCTATATTAATCTGTTATTATTTAATATAAAATTTTTCTAAAAGTCTACAGTGGCTAAAATAGAAGATAAGTTTCTAAGCATTATGTATCAAATCTATTGCTAGTTTGCTAATAAATAGCTATACTAAGTATGAATTGACATTAATAATTTCATACGTAATTTACCTTCATGAATAAACTGTGCTTTTATTCTGAACAAAAGCGAGGACGTTTACTTACTTAAAACATTTGTATATACACCAACGAAATGTACGCTTTAAAGCTCTCTATGAACAGCACACAAATAAGCAGCACTTTCATTTCAGCGCAATAGGAATGTAAACGTAAAAGCTCAAGTAATAGTTGTTTACTTTCGGTTTGTCATGTTTGTTTATGTAGTACGCTGAGAAATGTTATTTGTTAGCATAGACAGTAATTTATTAAAAACTACTGTGTTCATTTTTATACGTAATTATATATCATTTCATATATTTTGTACACAATTCAATGAAAATTATACATAATAAGCGGAACTGCAAAATATAAGATATTTACAGTTGTGTTATTGAATATTAAATAGTTTTATTACTTAGCTATGCTCAACTAATACATTCAGTAATAAATATTGCATTGTGCATTACAGTAATGCAATAGATACTTAGAAATAATTTGTATTATGTTAGTTAAATCACAGTGTAGTATTAATATATTATATAAACAATATAATAGTATACGACTATCTTAAAGACTAATTGCTACAGAAATTACAAAACAGCTGGTTAAAATGAAATAAATGTGTTTAAAATCGTTACATGGCATGACCTCTCTTACAGTTGTACTTTACATTATATTAACTAATTGAGAGAACAAATGTTTATCTGTAATACAACAACAAGAAGTAGATCACGAATAAGTTCATCCTAAAGATTCCTAAATGCAATGTTTGGCCATAGAGTATGTGTATGATAGAAAAATACTGAAAATTTCAATTATTGATATCTGGAGTTGATTTTTTTTTCTTTTATAAATTAAATTGTGTTTACCAACAAATGTACCGTCGAAAGCATTTTTTAGTGTTCCATAATAATTTCTTCATTAATACTAAAGATTAAATGATTAAAAATATCATAAGCATCAGATCCCACGCAATAAATAAGAGAGTATATTTGTTTATCTTCAGGCTCACGGTCCAGCCTTGAGGCAAGTCTGTACGTTTCAAAACACTTAAACCACTTCTCGTAAGATTCTGAAGTTGATTTTTGTTTTAACCTTGAGCTTAGTAATCCTAAGTGTAATGTCTCTAATAACTGATTTAAGTGGGGATGTGTTTATTATCACTCCAAATTTTGGCAATTTAAAATAAATAATGCCGCAACCACCATGTCTAATAGTACTAAAATAGATAATTCAAATTAATCTTCGAAGATGGAGATCACAAAAACCAATATTATTAACTATTTTATTTTGTAAGCCCCATGGGCAGCAAGGCTGTTTTTTTTTCAGATGTATCACAGAAGTAAATACAAAACATAAATTTGTTTCTTTTTAATAACAGCTAGATAAAATATAACAACAAATTTATTTGTTTGTTGTGTGTTCTTGTGTGTGAAGTAAGTAGTTACACATGAATCACGGAGCTTCATTGGTTTCAGTAACTGGAATAACTAAGTAAGTAGGTTAGCGCTAGACAAGGAAACTGAGCTGATTTGAAGTCAATTGTTGTTGGAAAAATTTGAATTGCTATTCGGTAGAAATATAATTACTGCCTATTGTTTCTTGAAGGAGATTTAATTTAATTCTTGGCTGTATTATACATTTTTATGATTGTGTGTACAAATTCAAACCGCAAACACTGACGGGGGTGGGGAATTTTTCTTGAAAATGGAGCAAACTAACGATTAAAAGTCGTGACGTATACCATATCCCTACTTAATACCTTCTCCCACATGCAAATTTACAATCATGCGATCCTTAAATTATATCAATCCATCAAGAAACGGGCGAGGATAAGAAGAGCAAAAGCCACGAGCATGGTCGTTCTAAATGATGTAAACAACCCATGAGATGTCACAGCTGAATAAAATATTAAATAAAGTAACAGTTTTTTGATCGAATGCATTTCAATTATAATGATATAAATGTTCTATGGAATAAAATATTACACAAATATGATATTTTTCTAAAGAAGGAAAGACAAAGCTTTAAAATACCAGGAGAAGCCACAGACCTGGACATACCAGAGACGGTAGGTATTAGAAAGTGAAAGTTTCCAGAGGTCTGCAGCTGACAGTAGTAGAGCTCTTAAAGATCAATACTAGTCAGAGCCTTTGGGACGGATTATATGAACATTTTGAATTTAAGGCATTAATGCAAAATGCCTTAACTAATACCTAAACTAACTAACTAATACTAAATATGTTTAGAGACGAAGGAGATAAAACCAAGAGAGATAAAGTCTAATAACACTGGTTGTTAGTGAGAAATTCATTAAGAGACTTAAAATAATTCATGTTTAACAAAGACGTTTTTAACGTACGTTTCAACTCGGAGTTGACATCAACCGTTAACATATTGGCTTTCTTAGACCACGTTTTGGTCAATTTGTCATAAAATGGAGGATTAGTCATTTATTCTAATACGCGGATAATTATTTAATTTAAACTTACGGGGGTCAAAGATTTAGTTTTTTCATTCAGCCGACCACGTGATTTAAAGAGAGTATGCTTTGTATGAAGTAAAATAGAGATAACATAACAGAATATATGAAAATTTCAGAATTTACGACAAGCATGTATAAGACCTATAATACCAAAATTTAAAAAAATCGTATCCACAAGAAAGAAAGGAATCTCATGTAATAGTTACTTAAAGTCATAATGTCACGTTTTTCTTTTTAACTCACATTATAACATTAAAAAATTCCTAGAATTCCTGTCTACTTACAAAGTAAACACAAGAAATTAGGCCTCATCCAGTATTAAAAAAATATCTTTTGGAATGGATGACCGTGGGAAAAGAAACTTGCTTAATAATAATAATAAATTTTAATATTCTGTATTTCATACCTATTAATTTATCAATATAAAAGTATTTTTTATAGTATAGAATGAGAAGAAAAACAATTGTTATTTATGCAGTAGAAGAGTGAAGTGCAAGTTTGTCGTCATGAAGCCAAGCTTAGCTCTTCATGCAAAGCCGACTGACCCCATTGTCTACTCGCCGACAAAAAGCTTCATTCCGGTGTTTCAAACAATATACCCGACTGTTGTGATTAATTAAATATAAACTCAAAACATTTAAACTCAAATAACAATTATATATTTTTATCTTCTTGTTATATTTCTGTCGTAGATGCTTTTTGGGCTAACTAAAAAGTTTATAGTATATTATTGATGTTTAAATTAATTTTCTCTATATTACAAACTTTATACACAAAAAGCTCTTAAAACTTTTAATATGTTCATTAAATGGGTGTGTGTGTGTGTGTGTGTGTGTGTGTGTGTGTGTGTGTGTGTGTGTGTGTGTGTGTGTGTGTGTGTGTGTGTGTGTGTGTGTGTGTGTGGATAAATATGTTTTAAAATACTACTCTGAGAAAAATTATACCAGTGTTCAACGAACAAAAAGCTAAATATCTCATATGATCTGACATAGTTTTATTAAATAATTTTTATAAGTTGAAGAAACTTAAATAACTATTAGTACGTCTAATGTCTATCGAAGAATATGAAGAACGTAGATTTCATTAAATAAATTTCAACTAATCAAACAATTTGGAAAACTAAAGACACCCACTTTCATTCTAATGTTGCATTCATGTTGAATATTTAAGTAGTATAGCACTAGAGAATATAAAAAAAATACTCAGGAAGATTACTACAAAAGCATAATTAATTAATTATATCCACAATATAACGTTACCTGTGAACGTTTTCAGGTAATGAAGCTCAAGTCGCTCAATTCTAAAAGAAGAGAAAGGAAAATACGTAGAGTAAGACGTTGAATGAAAGGACGACGACAATCTAGTCATTAGTGAGATGAACTGTTTCTGCACGGGGATGGTGACTCTATACGTGGGCGCCAAAGTGTGTGTCTCGCAGGACATTAGCTGCTAATGATAATGACGCCGTGCGAAATAATAGAAATTTGTATAAGTGTATTCTTTCAATATCACCCTCTATTAAAATATATTTTATAAATGGTTTCATAACAGAATGATTTGAAGTATCTGTGGATAATGCGAGATGTGCACTTGGGTGTACGAGAAGTAAAATAGATTAAATGCAGTTTTTGCATGTTTGTAAAGGTTCTTTTAATGTTGTTTCCTCGAGATCGGTTGTGATTTTTTGGATATAAGATTACGAATAGCATCATGCAATCGGGCTTCAAATTCAGTCGAATGAGGGAATCTGCCATAAAAATTAGGCATTCCAAGAAAATAGCGAGTTTTCTTGAGCAAACTCCGAAACTGTTTTCGGTGAGCTCATAAACAACCTGTGTAAAAATTTAAAAAATTTAATAGAATATATTTATACGGTGTACTAGTTTGAGTTGTAAACCAACAAAACAGGGAGAACCAAACCACCTTGACATAAGAAGCTCCTGATGTATCGATATTTTGTAAGAGTGCAACTTGTTTTAAACAAATAATTCTCAAAACTGTTCGTTCGTTGAACTGTTCTCGTGTTTGTTTATCACGAGAATACCCGTAATTATTGATTTCCCTCTTTGCAGAGACAATGACCAGAAGGGAATGATTCTCACTAATTATTAGTGTTCGAACTTTATATTTTGAATTAAATATTGGGAAATTGCTATTAAAAGATAGAAATATTTGTAATTGGATATTTAAATAGAAACACAAATATTTAATGTGTTTTAATTTTGTTATAAGTAAAGAAATTATTATTTTACGAGTCGCCTACACTTATTGCTCTATATACATGAGGAAGAATGTATATAAAGTTTCTTTAATACCACGTTATAAAAGAATTGAATAAAAACGTAGATATCCGTAACGAACATTAATTGTTTGACATTTTTCTGCAACGGAAGAAAGAATCTTTTGTACTTCTTACAAACAAATAAATTAAAGGCGGAACAGCTTTTACAGATGTATATTTCCACTTTACCTTATTTGGCTAACACCCTCACTGCGACAAGATTATCTATCGACCTTAGAACAGTAGGAATAGTAGTAAAGTTGCGTCAATGTATTTAGCAAACATGTTAATCACGCGTCGCTAAATAACCATAATGTGTCTCTTGAAGACTTTCATCTAAATGCAGCCTACTTAGCAGCCGAAATATTCTTTTTTTAATATGGCTACTGTGACAATATTGTAACAGTAAATTCTGAAGTACGAGATATGAAGCTAGGTAAACAAAATTAGTAAATGTTAAAATGACAACAAAAGAATTTGAATGAATCCTTGCGCACCACTTTAAATTTGAATAATTTATAACTGGTGTCTCAAAGCCATTTATGTAACAATGCTGATGATATTATAAATGCGAAAGTGTCTTTGTCTTATTGCTTTGCTTCTCAGTTCTACATGTTTACATACATTACTGTAGCGTTTTTAAAGCTACATTGATTTATTTCTTTAATTAAAACTTAAATTAAATGAAAATTTTGGGATCGAAATATTGGGATTCAATTTTAGATTAAATTGTGAAAAGTCCAGGGTTTAAAACGAACATGTAATCCTTTGGCAAGTTAGTACTGGTAGTTTTAAATTGTTAAGAAGGCAAGTTGACTGCCTTGAATTGATTAGAACTTGTCTTGTTGCGACTATTGTTCTCCTTGTTTGATACAGCTGGACCAATGAGAGAACACCGCGGATGTCCTGCAAAGTTGATTGAAAAGGGAAGTATTTAAGCGCCTGCTCATAATTTTCGCCCTTCTTCTGGTCATTTTCATGAGCTAAGTTGATTACAGTGCGCCGTGTTTCTTATTTTTTTTCCGCGAGTGATTTTGAGGTAAGCACCAAATGTATTGTACGTTTTGTACGTTTTCCTGATCTGATATTAAATTAATTTTGTTGTATTTTTATAGGAAAAAATTTAATTCTTAGAAACTACAGAGCAATCTGCAAAATTAATTCTCGATGAACAATAGAGCATAATAGAATCATACAAGCTACATTTGGTTCATACTTGCAAGAAAGTGAATTAAAATAGAACTTTGTTATTAACTTTAATTGAGATTTGGAAAAGTAGTAATTT